>NC_092513.1:72585042-72885509 GCF_047511675.1 Marmota flaviventris
ATCAAGGAAGCCAAATGATGACATTGCTGACTACGGAATCTAGTCTGGGTAAGGGACACTGTGGCTGAAGGAAGAGAAGAAAGATGATAGGATTCATGATGGGACATCCCTGTCATGGGTGAGGAATCAGCTAGTGTTAGAAAAATTTCCCAGTTAAGTATGTTCATTGATAATTAAGTGTCACTATACTTTAATTTCTTTTGATGAACATTTAAAGATTTGATGGAAAAACCAAGATGCTATTCTGATTTTGCACAGCTGGAGTTGACTAAAACCTCCTATCTCTTCTAAGGATTGTGTGTTCATTAAACTGTCATTCTTAGCCTGAGTGCTCAAGGCAGAAATATCATGGAGTTAATCTTCATCCAATGCTGTAGCAGGGAGCCTTCCCAGGACCACAGTGACATTCGTATCTATAACTAGAGAAGCTTGGTGCTCTTTTTGTTCAAAGTCCTACCTTTGTCGCATACCTGTAATCCCAGCCACTTAGGAGGCTAAGGCAGGAGGATCATGAGTTCAAACCCAGCCTCAGCAACTTAGCAAGATCCTGAGCAACTCAGCAAGACCCTGTCTCCAGTAAAATACAGAAAAGGGTGGGGGATGTGGCTTGGCGGTTAAGCGTCCTGCATTCAATCTCTGGTACAAAAAAAAAAAAAAAAAGTCCTAACTTTGGAAATAGGGATCCTGAGTCCTTAAAGAGTGATGTGATCACTCTGCTTCACATAGCTAATTGAAGTGAAGTCCTTACTAGAACTCAGGTCTCCAGATGGTCACCTTCACAATGTTTCATGTTTGTGTTCATGACTGTTAGATTTTGTAATACATTCATTGAACATAATACATATTCAAACCAAAAAAACAAAGGTTTCTTTCAAAATGTTCTTTGATTGGCTATCCATGATATCTTCTTTATAGAAAGTAATAGACTTTCATTTTAAGACATTCTTATTTTTTTTCTGAAGTCTGCCTCACAGATTCCATCAGTACAAGTGTCTTATTTATTGAAAGCATAAAAAGAGAATTTTGAAGCAGGCGTTCTAAATGCCCCCCTGGGAGTAACCAGATGAAACCTTCCTGATCCCGCACTGTGACAGCTGAGCCGGCAGCGGGCTCTCCCTGTCTCCTAAGATGCCGCTTCCTCTGAAGAAAAGAGAACAGCTAGAGTGCTTTGGTATCAGCTGTCCAAAAGCAAACTTTTCCTTTTTCTGGCAATGAAAGCAAAGGGAAAACTGAGCCTACTTGAAATTTGGAAAAGAAGCAGGAGAACTCTGCCTCCACAGGGGACCTGTAGCTGAGGCTGGTTCCTGGAGTAGCCACAGTGATGGGAAGTGTGTCAGGCCTGGCTTCTCCCAGGCCAGCCGACAGGCGTGTTGGGGACCATCGTGCACACCTTACCCCTCCTTTTTTAGGTTGATTGGTCTGTTTTTGAGGTCGGGGGTACCAGGGATTGAACTCAGGAGCACTGTACCACCAAGCCACATCTCAGCCCTGTTTTGTGTTTTATTTAGAGACAGGGTCTCACTGAGTTGCTTAGCGCCTCACCATTGTTGAGGCTGGCTTTGAACTTTCGATCTTCCTGCTTCAGACTCCCAAGCTGCTGGAATTTCAGGCATGTGCCACTGCACCAGCACCCAGGCTTACTGTCTGGTGGCCTTCAACACCAGTTATTAACCCTTCCTCAGAGAGACACTTTCTAGTTTCCATAAAAAGAACATAGTCTGGTGTCTTTTACCTTCTTAACAAAGGTCTAGAGCAGCCTTTCTCTACCAGAGCTCCTCATCTGAACCGCAGAGCACAGGAAACGATGTGTGTTATTCTCACAGGACATCAGAGAACAACTACTTGCGTTTCCAGTAGTTGCTGACAGCTATCTGCTCTCAAAGTGCCACAGCCATTAGTGCATCTTTCCAAAATCTGTGCACTGTTTTAGAACAGAGCAGTTGACCATTGTGAAATGCTAGAACAAGCAATCGTCACAGAAGCTTCCAACTCCAACATACCAGAAACAGATGCATTTGGAACTGTCATTGTAATTTTTAAAACTGCAGCCTTATTAAGCTATAACTGATCACACAGTGGTAAAATTTGTTATTAGTTCTGTGGGGAATTGTCCATCTCCAACTGATTTCTTTCCTCCATGATATCTTCCATTTTTTCTTTCCCCCTTGGAAGAGTAAAATATTTAAGTTGAGAGAAAAATCAATTTTTTAAATATTTTAGTTGTAGATGAACACAATATCTTTATTTTATTTATTCATTCACCCATAAAAGGGGTGCTGAGGATCAAACCTAGGGCCTCACACATGCTAGGCAAGTGCTCTACCACTGAGCCACAACTCCAGCTCAGAAGAATCAATTGTTAAAAAATATTTTTCCATCTAATCCTGGGCACAATCAGGAGCCACTTGTCAAAAGAAACTAACTTTATTTTTAGAACCACACACGCCAAACAAAACAGCCTCTCAGGAAAAACCCTCAGAGCCTCAACTGCCACCACCGGCTTTCCACAAGCCTCTCTCTCCCACACAAGCTTCTCTCCACCTCCCACAATCGTCCTGCTCTTGACGCCGATTGGCTGGGTCACGTGGGCGGAGCCAAAAAAGTCCCCCAATGAGCAGCTCCGTGGTCTGAAAGGGCAGGGAAAGAGCCCAATGAGCATCACCGCAGAGGAGCCAATCAGCTAGATGTTGCTGGGGCCGCTGTGAGCCAATCATCAGCCGGCAGCTGGTTGCTGGCAGCTGGAAGTTTGCTGGGGCCCCTTCGGCTGTGGCTCTCAACACTTGTTTTTATTTTTTATTATATTTATATCTTATCCATAAACAGAACCAATAATGAAATCTATAGATTACAATGGAAGAATGTCTTCAAATTTATGTCATAAACAAAAGCCTGTACTTCACTGGATTCTAACGTCAAAAAGAAAACTTTTTAGGCATGTAAATTATGGAAACAAAAAAGAATGAGAAAAGAAGTCCATAAAGAAAATCTCATGAAATAAGTAAAAGTCACACAAAAATATTCAGTCATCAGAGAACCTAGATTTCTACATCAGAGATCTTCTTCTAATGACACACATCAGTAGGTAGAATCATTTTTAGCACAGAGCCTCTTGATGGATCAGTCATTGAGTATCACCAACGCTGGACTTCACAGCTGTGGGGCTAAGGCTAAAGTATTAGGACACCCCTTACTCCAGGATGTCCCCCTTGAAAATAAATAGTGTCCTTAGGTAATTGCAGTAGATTTCAAGTTTATGCAAGAAGCCGATGAGACGGCATGGCGGAGAAAAGCTGAGACTGAAGACATTAATAAATGGGGAAATGTGATTTAGTTAATGAAAATAGAAATAGGGTTAACTACAGTATTTTACAGGGCCCACAAGGTGTCCACAGGTAACCATCAAGAGTTATAGTAGATGGCTGCATCCTTCTGTCTATCTGACAAAACTGGGTTTTTTTAATAAAAAATCTGGATTTGATCCATCACTGCTGAGGTCACCTAATTTTTATTTTCTTAATGTTATGGTGAACACATTGAGTTTAGCACCAAAGCGAGCAATGGTAGGCTGCTAGTCTCAGCTGCCCCTCAGAGTTTAGTAACTGTTGTGGAAAACATAGGCACCTCCTGAAATTTAAAATGTCGATAGAGTTTACCTTTACCCTTTGAGATCCATTCAAAGCAGCTTGAAGAAAACAGTTTTTAGAGGTCATTTCATAGATAGTTACTACCTCATTGATTAGCTGCCCCTCCTGGTAGTCTCTGACCTGGGACAACGTGGAGATTGGTTTCATTGTAGTAGTTGCAATAACTATATCCAGTTCCCTTGGTTATATCCTTGATTTCAGAGGCATTTGACCGAAAAAAAATAAATAAATAAAGACCAGAGATTTTTTAAGGAAAAATATATATGGGTAGATATTTAGCTGATCTATGTCTTCTGTTAATTAGCTGAACATCACTTCTGGTGAGTACAAATCTTGGCCAACAGGGATGCAGCCACCTGGTCAGTCCTTGTTGGTTACATGTAGCACCCACTGCCCTTGTAAAACACTGATGGCTAACCTTACTGCCATTTCCATACCTAGTGCACAAGATCTCTATCCTTTTTTTTTTTAAACACTTTCCCTTTTCTTAATTTCTTTAGTCCCAGCTTTTCTCCACCAATCTCTTCTTGTTGTATAAATCTGACATCTGCTACAGGTATCTGAGGATGTTCTTTGCATCCTAGAGTAAAGGGTGTCTCAGGTCCTTGGGCTTTTTCATAATTTAATGGATCTATAGTTATGATGCTCAGTAGCAGGGATACTCAATGATTGGCAAAAAAGAGAAAAAGAAGCGTGAGGGTCAGCCAGTGACCACAGTGACCAGTGCTACAAGGAGAATCTGCCAGGAGGCAGAGAAGGCCAGGGGAAGAACTGTGAGGAAGGGGGGGGGGGGCCCTCAAAATCAGGTGCACAATGAGAGGCGAGCGCTCATTTCACTCTAAAAGATTTTCTTCACTATCCTGTCCCCGGCCTCGCTAAGAATCCTTGAGAGATTCCCTATTTTCTTTTGGAGAAAATTCAGGATTTCTTTGTATTCAAGTCATCCCCAAATTGTCTCTGAAGGATCTTTCTAGTCACAAACTCCCATAGTCCTTCCAGGTCCCTTGGAAACAAGATCAGTCATTTCTGTCCTTATAATTATTACTGTCCCAGTTGGATCAGACCCAGCGTGGCCTTGCCTGTGCACGTACAAACCAACTGGAAACAGATTCTCCACCTCCACTCTGAGGGCTTCTTTAAGCCTCCCCAGTGAGGAATGACCTTAAATTTTCCCATGAAAAAAAAAAATCTTTTCTTCTCTGCCTGCACATAGAATTATTTGCCATTTTAGATCATTTCTAAATAGTTTTTAAATTGAGTCATGAATATTAGAGCATCCCTACCAACCTATAAACTTACTGAAGGAAAGAATCACATCTCACCCTTTGTTAACAGTAAGGGCAGGAAAGCTCTGATAATTGCTTGAAAAAACAGGGTGATAATCATGGTGAAAGGTGTTTTAAGAAAACAGCTTTTCATTTAGTACTCAATAAGCCGGTTCCCATCCTGGAGCTCCTTCCAGGTCTGCACAGTGTCAGAATTCATTCCTTTGAGGTCAATCCCAGCTCTCTTCCACCTGCAGGTGATCTAATTTAAATTAATGCCTCAAAATTCTACTCGTCTTGAGAACTTGGGCAACCTAATCAGCCATTCTTAGTCTCAGTTGCTATTTATAAAAATGAAGACAATATTAATCCTCCCATTGCTTTGTGATGTTTAAATGAGGT
The DNA here is from genome assembly GCF_047511675.1 of Marmota flaviventris. NCBI lineage: Eukaryota > Metazoa > Chordata > Mammalia > Rodentia > Sciuridae > Marmota > Marmota flaviventris. The sequence continues at coordinate 72,590,354 of NC_092513.1, forward strand.
GTTGCCAGGCCCTGTGCTCAGTGAGCACCTCTCTTTGAACTGAGCTAAAAAAGCAAACATTAAGGGAAACAATGAAATTTAATTTTATTCCCCAAAGAACAAATTCCTTTATAAAAGAATTTTATATCTAGCTTTTTATATCTAGCTTCTTTTTATTTAAATAAGCAGATAACTAATTATATATTATTGGGCTGGGGATGAAACTCTGTGGTAAAGTGTTTGTCTAGCATGCACAGGGACTTGGGTTCAATTCCCAGCACCATGAAACAAAACTACAACAACACACACACACACACCAACAACAACAACAACAACAGCTGAACAAAAATAGAACAGTACTTTTTTATTTTCCTACTTAAAACTATATTCATGGCTGGAGGTTTAGATCAGTGGTAGAGCATATACTTGGCCTGCACAAGACCCTGGGTTTAATTCCCAGCACTGGAAAAAAAAAAAAAAAAGGATATATATTTTTTTTAAATAAATATTTGAAATATGTTATAAATATATTTATAAATATGTTATACACTTATATATTATAAATATAAATATATTTACATATTTATATATTAATATATAAATATACTTAAATATATTTATAAATATATATTTGTTTATAAATATGATTCTGTTTGCATATTTATTGATATATAATTATATTATTTAAATATTTACTTAAATATATACATGCATTATGCAAGCTGAATTTAATAATACTGGAAAAACTAATACAGAGGCAACAAGAGTCATACAATTAGGCGGATTAGATGTGTGCATATTTTAATGATCATTTTGTCTTATGGGAGCCCAAGTCAATAAAAATCATTAAATTTAATCTAAAACAATCTCAGTGGAAGTAAATGCAAAGCAGAAAATTCAGAAATGAAATAAACATCGATTCTAAAATGCTATAATTTAGATATGGAAGGTTCACTAAAGGCTCATTCCCCAGAAGGGTGCTAGTAGGAGTTGGTAGAAGTGCTAACAGATGGAGCTAGTGAGGGATCTTCTGGTTGTTGGGAATGTGCCCTCAAAGGGATTATAGGAACCCAGCAGCCCCTTCTCTCTCTTCCCTGTCCTCCACAAACACTCTCTACTGTGTCCCAGGCAAGAGGTGCACAGTTTTGCCTTTCACCCGCTTGAACACACTCCTGCCAGGAAACACTGTCCTATAGCAACGAAGCCAACAGACAAGGGACTGAAACTTCTAAAACTCTGAGCCAAAATAAACCTTTTCTCTTTCTAAGTTGATTATCTCAGGTGCTATGTTGCTTAAGAGAAAGTGATGAACACATGAAAATATGTTTTTAAGAAAAGCTTTAACCTAGCATAGAGTATTTGCATCTACATTAGTGAACAACATTATCCATGACATTATCTTGCCCAAAATTTAACTGCAAACAAGGACACAAACTCAATAAATCACTCAAAAAAGAAAGCTGTGAGACCAGACTCAATGTTAATCACTCTCCTGATTCATCAGCAAGGGCAGAGATGATTTCATCATTTTATAACAAGTCACTTCTTCACAGTTTCCTCCCAGGTGCTTAAGAAAAGCCAAGACCCAAGGCTGTTAACCATGAAAAGGTGGCTGTCGGACTGCACAGTGTTATTTTTCATTTCCCATTCTGCAGCAACGTAAAAAATGGAGGTTAGATGTGAAATATGGTGATGGCCAGTAACACAGTAAAGGAGTGTGGGACCAGATAGGCTGGTTCAAATCCCAGCTCTGCCACATTGTAGCTCTGCTTTCTCTCTGTGAACTTGGCCTTTCTGTGCCGCAGGGTCATCTGTAAAATCAGGGTGACTTCAACCTCTCAGGGTTACTGTCAGAATAAAGTCAGTTAATACATGTAAAGTTCTTAGAATGGGACTCACACACACCCTGTGACGTCACTACCATAATGACATACTCACATCTTTTTTGGAAGAAAAAAAATCTGCATCAGCAGGTAAGACAAAACAAGCCGTGTTTGCAAAGTCCTAAAGCAATGGTTGAAACTAAAATTCCGTGGAAGAGCAACTTAAATTTTCTTTGTTGTCTCAATGGCTGTTTCTGATACAATCTATGAGAAGGGGGTATACCAAGGCCAGGAGGAAAGTGACAGCTCTTTCTTCATGGCTTGGAAGAGCATGGGCTCCTCCACTAGATCTGGGACTCGGGGACTCACCTTCCTCACCATGTGTTTTTAGTCAGCTTTTCGCTGCTGTTGCTAAAGGACCTGACCAGAACAACTGTAAAGGAGGAAAGGTTTATTCAGGGGCTCATGGTTTCAGAGGTCGTAGTCCATAGACAGCTGGCTTTATTCCTTCGGGCTCCAGGTGAGTCGGAACAACAGGGCGGAAGAATGTGTCAGACAAAGGAAGCAGCTCAAAGGGTGATCAGGAAACAGAGGGAGATACCACTCACCAGATACAAATATATACCCCAAAGCCATGCCCCAAACAGCTACTCCTCCAGCTATACCCAAACTGCTTCTAGTTACCCCTCAGTTAATCCCATCAGGGATTAGATCACTGATTAGGTTAAGGCTATAACCCAATCACTTCTCCTCCAAACCTTCTTGCATCATCTCACACGTGAGCTTTTGAGGGACACCTCATCTAAGCCATAACACCATGAGAGGATCAGTAAGAAGCATATTTTATCGATTCAGGGAATGCAGATTCCATCGCTTTTCAAGGGAGAATTTTAAATGTTTCTTAAAAGGTTGCACTGAATATTAAGATAGACTCAGGGCAACAAATGACACTCCTGTTCACTGTTAGAGTTCTCTCCAGCAGAGTAATTACAAGTCCCACAACTGTTCAGTGAGAAACTAGGTCACATAAATCTCCATTCTCTCATATCATTTTGAAAACTCCAATTAATCTTGTTTGCATGAGGGACATCATTTCCAATGCACCTGACTTCATAAGAGGACTCAAAGGCATTTTACCCTTTGCTTGGAGAAGGGGTTAATAGCAGAACTTTAAATTCACCCAAAATTAAATGAGGTTACGTGAAATAAGCATGAATGTTCTCTCCAAAATGCACCTCAAGTTAAATCACGCCTGCAATCCCACCAACTCGGGAGGCTGAGGCAGGAAGATCACAAATTCAAAACCAGCCTCAGCAACTTAGTGAGGCAATAACCTGTCTCAAAATAAAAAATAAAAAGTGTGGGAGATGAGGCTCAGTGGCTAAGCATTCACGTGTTTGATCCCCGGTAAGAAACAAACAAACAACAACAAATTAGTAAGTAATTTGAGAGGTTTTGAAGACAAAGTTATTTATTAGAGAACAATTGACAAGTTTTCCATATTGTGGGAAAGTTATTCATTGAGAAACAATCTATCATTATTTATTATGCCATGTAGATTATGGCGATAATGTTATTATATATTCATAAACACAATATAAAGCAATTTTATAGTTTCCTTTAATAGAGTCTTCTGAATGTTGCAAAGCCATGGTTTCTAATCTGATAGTACTTTAATTAAGTCACCAAAAATACTTCACAAAGAATTAAATCAAGGATTAGTATTATAAATTATTTTCTGTGTGTTTGTTTGCTTTTTAATCATGGAGGAAAGTTGTTATAATACTTGTCCCCTATGGTATTGCAATACAAATCACCTGCCAGATAATATGGTGACATCCATAGCAATAACAATCACATTGACTTTTTTGCAGAGTGGGAGGTACATGGGATTGAACTCAGGGGCACTCAACCACTGAACCACATCCCCAGCTCTATTTTATATTTTCTTTAGAGACAGAGTCTCACTGAGTTGCTTAGTGACTCGCTTTTGCTGAGACTGGCTTTGAACTCATGATCCTCCTGCCTCAGCCTCCCAAGCTGCTGGAATTACAGGTGTGTGCCATGGTACCCAACTTTTGAAATGAAGAATTCTCTGGCACAGAATAGAGGACCCAGAGACTGACCCACATAATCATAGTTAGCTTATATTTGACAAAGGAACCAAAAATGTACATTGAAGAAAAGATAGCCTCTTCAACAAATGGTGCTCGGAAAATTGGAAATTCATATGCAACAAAATGAAATTAAACCCCTATCTCTCACCATGCACAAAATTCAACTCAAAGTGGATCAAGGACTTAGGTATTAAACCAGAGACACTGTGTCTATTAGAAGAAAAATTAGGCCCAAATCTCCATCATGTCAGATTAGGCCCCTTAATAAGACTCTTGTAGCACAAGAGTTAATATCAAGAATCAATAAATGGGATGGATTCAAACTAAAAAGCTTCTTCTCAGCAAAAGAAACAATCAGTGAGGTGAATAAAGAGCCTACTAATTGGGAACAAATTCTTACCACACGCACGTCTGACAGAGTACTAATCTCTAGAATATATAAAGAACTCAAAAATCTTAACACCAAAAAAACAAATAACCCAATCAATAAATGGGCCAAGGAACTGAACAGACGCTTCTCAGAAGATGATATACAATCAATCAACAAATATATGAAAAAATGTTCAACATCTCTAGAAATTAGAGAAATGTAAATAAAAAAAACTAAGATTTCATCTCATTCCAGTCAGAATGGCAGCTATTAAGAATACAAGCAACAATAAGTGTTGGCAAGGTTGTGGGGGGAAAGGCACACTCTTACATTGCTGGTGGGACTGCAAATTGGTCCAGCCAATATGGAGAATCCTTGGAAAACTGGGAATGGAACCACCACTTGATCCTGCTATCCCATCCTTGTTCTATACCCAAAGGACTTAAAAACAGCATACTACAGGGACACAGCCACATCAATTTTTATAGCAGCACAATTCACAATAGCTAAATTGTGGAACCAACCCAGATGCCCTTTAGTAGAAGAATGGATAGGAAAACTTTGTATATATACACATTACTCAGCATTAAAAGAAAATAAAATCATGGCATTTACAGGTAAATGGATGGAGTTGGAGAATATAATGCTACATAAAGCAAGCCAATACCAAAAAAACAAATGCTGAATGATTTCTTTGATTTAAGGATGCTGATTCATAATATGCTGTGGGGGGTGGGATGGGAGGATTAAATGAACTCTATCTAGAGCAAAGGGGAAAAGGTGAGGGAAGGAAGGGAGTGGACATAGGGGTAGGAAGACGGTGGAATGCAATGGTCATCATTACCCTAAGTACATGTATGAAGACACAAAGGATGTGACTCTACTTTATATACAACCAGAGATATGAAAAATTGTGCTCTATATGTATAATATGAATTGTAATGCATTCTGTTGTCATATATGACAAATTAAAATTTTAAAAATGAATTTAAAAAGATTAAGAAATAGCTTTATCATTGATGGGGTGGTTATGCGATGCCATGTAATACTTGGCACACATCCTCATGACATTGTAGCTATTGTTTTAACTAATTCTACGTTAACAAATATAATGCTATGTGGATTAAATAAATGCTACCTTAGCTAAGATGAATGGTAACTAGAAGAAGTGCCAATCATAACTAAGAAAAATCTTATTTTTTCTGCTTATATCAAAATCCTTGAGAATAATTTACAAATCTACTCCAAACACCTCTATCCTCTAAATCTCACATGTAAGTATTTAAAATATGTATTTTATTAAAGCATTTGGTATACTGACCAATAACCAGTGAGAAGAAAAATAGCTCTCTTAGAATAAGTTATTTAAATTGATAACTTTATGGGTCTTTGCACATAAGCAGCTGAAATATTAAGTCAATTTGCCAGGGTGTGCATGAAGGCACTAAATATTCTTAATCATCATTAAGCCTTAAACAACCTATGACATCAATCTGATTGCAAAGAAACAAAGATAAATTACTTTGACCTACCAACTATATATTTAAATACTTGGATATTAGAAAGTTATTTGATATTTTTAGGGGAAATTAATTATGCCATCTCTAATATATTATATGTCATACCATTTACCCATAAGTATATAAACAGAAAATGATTATCTACTTAAAATCCTATTGAGCAATGTCAAGTTTGAATATCAGGTTGGTATGAAAAGTATCATTTAAAAGCAAGTTGGCTTTGAATCAAAAGCTGTTACCCTTTGAGACTATAATGCAAAAATACATTAGAGATATGGAGTACCTTGAGTATTATCTGTTATAAATTCTAAAATCGTGTTTAAAATGTATAGTGTGTGTGCTTTCTAAGCCCTCAACATAGACTCTTGACTTAGCTGACTTGTACAAGATGTGTAGGCTGACAGATTTAGGGAAGAAATTGCTATGTTCTGAGTCCAGCGCGCTGTTTGGTCCCTGAGTAACATTTATAAGAAAGATAATGGTTCTCTGTTTCTCACCTCCTGACCCATTCATGAGTTGAGTCTACCTGTGGCCCCAATCACCCCTTCAAACCTGCTCTCTGGAATCCACACTTATGGGGAGCACCACAAAGGAGATCTGAAGATAAAACATCCACTTCTTTAGGATCTGGCTCATGTCCATTGGGTGCCATATTCTTTCTGGGTGCCATATTCTATCACAAGGCTGCCAGCACCTTGCAAGGGTAATTTCTCCTGTTCAAGAGGGGATAAGCCACCTGAGAAAATAAACTCTGAAATAATTAGTGAAAAAATAAAAGACAAAGTCAGAAAAATAGTTTTAAAAGCAGAGTCCCTGATGGGTCCAGCCCACACAGGAACTGGAGCCAAACAATTAGAAAATGTTTATTTAAGGGGTACATCAAAGGCCCGGATAAGGTTTCAGGGATGGAATCTTGCTTCATGATGTCTTGCAGTCAACAGGTTGATTGGCATCCTGGCAGGCCACACCCATCTCAAAGAGGCTGCGTTGCCACAGCAGATCACCCCATCTCTGGTACTGTGTGGTCCCTGCCAGAGATGAATAGGACTCACATGTCTCTGGGTGATCTTATCAGCGGGATTGCCCTGGAAGTTCCCAAATACCAGATTTTCCTGTTCAATGGTCTTCCATACCAATTCAGGCTACACGTAGTCCACAGATGGCTCTCGACAATAGTCAATTCATGAGGACCTCGTGGTTTCCAGCTCTTTATTTTCTCTATCTAAAACTCCGGATATATTTACTTCTCACAGTTCTGGAGACGGAAGTCCAAGATCAAGGCACCAGCATGGTGAAATTCTTGTGCAAGCCCTCTCCTGGGTTGTAGGCTGCTGACTGTTCAGCGTACCCTCACATGGTGTCAAGAGAGTGAGCTGGTCTTCTGGCCTCATTAAGGTACTAATCTCATTCAGGAGGTCTCCACCCTCATGACCTAATTACACGACACCCTCAAAAAAAGCCACTAAAATTTTTAATCTACATAAACTATTCCCACACATACTCTTACATCACTGCAATTAGGAAGGATCATTAGCAGCCCCCTGGGAGATCTGAATTGTGTGTTCCAGCCTGGCAGAGAAGTGTCCTGAGGTTATTTACCATTTATTCTGAGTCAACAGGTAGTTACAATTGTCTGAGTTGGCAAAGCCCAGAACAATTTTCCTGACACAAAGTACCAAACCTGAATTATACTATCTCAGGAAAATCTCTAAAATCTTATATCCCGACATATGAAAGTTATTATTCTTATTTCAAAATCAGTGTCAGCAGGGAGATGGACATTTTTATCAGGAAACATAATGAGATGTTCATGTAAACTAATTTAAAAATCTACACAATATTTTTTCAGATATTAATTCCTAGGTTCCTATAAAAATGTCAACCTCAGAAAACTCTTCTTTTAAATTTTTTTAATATTTATTTATTAACTGTAGTTGGACACAATATCTTGATTTTATTTATTTAGTTTTATGTGGTGCTGAGGATCAAACCCAGGGCCTCGCATGTACTAGGTGAGTTCTCTACCGCTGAGCCACAACCCCAGCCCCAGAAAACTCTTTTCTTGACTTCCACTTTTAGTCAGCTTTTGCATCGCTGTGACCAAAAGATCTGACAAACAACTTAAAGGAGGAAAAATTGGGGCTCATGGTTTCAGAGGTTCAGTCCATGGTTGACTGACTCCATAGCTCTGGGCCCAAGATAAGGCAGAACATTAATGGTGGAAAGGCTGTGTTCACCATGGATAAAATATGAATGCCAAAGGCACACCCCCAATGACCTAATTCCCTCCAGTCACACCGCACCCGCCTATAGTTACCACCCAGCTAATCCATAACAGTGGATTAATCCATTGATTAGATTACACCTCCTATAATGCAATCATTTTACCTCTGAAAATTCTTGCATTGTTTCACACATGCATTTTGGGGAGACGTCTCATATCTAAACCATAACACCTTTTTAGACCAATTCTTTTTTTTTTGTACTTTAAAAAACAGTTTTATTGAGGTATGACTGACATTTAATATACCACACATATTTAACATGCTCAAATGGATCCATTTTGACACATACAGAACCTGGGAAATCCTGGTCACAATCAAGATAGTTTAGGAAGCCATCACCTTCAGAAATTTCCTCTTGGACTTTGGTAATCCTTTCCTCCTATCCCCTTCCCTCCCCCACCCCTGCAAACTCTGATCTGCTTTCTGTCACTATAGATTACTTTGCATTTTACAGATTTTCATTACATAAAGGGAATTATGTAAGGTACACTGTTTTTTGGAGGATCTGGCTCTTCTTACTCAACACAGTTTTTTAGAGATTTACCCATGTTGCCCATATCAATAATTAATTCGTTTATATTCCTGAGAAGCATTCCATTGAATGAAGGGACATACTACCATTCATTACTCCATTCGCTTGTTGATTGACATTTGGCTCTTTTCAAATGCTGGCTATTATAAATGAAGCTGCATGAAGAACTGGGTACAAGTTTTTTTTTTTTTCTTTTTGGCAAATACCTGGCACAACAGGGCTGGGCCATACTTAATTTTTAAAGAAAATGCCCAGACTCTTCCAAGGTGGTTGTATTATTTTTACATTCCTTCCAGCATCCTTGTATGTACATATGAGAATTCCAATTCTTCCACATCCTCAACCAAAATTAGTACAGTCTTTTATTTTTAGCCTTATAATAACTGTGTAGTAGTTTCTCATTGTGATTTGAATTTGTATTCTCCTGATGACTAATCATGTTAAGGATCTCTTCATGTACTTCTTTACCATGTGTGTATCTTCTCTGATAAACTGTTCAAATGTTTTTTTAGTTAAATTATTTATTTATTCTAATTCGTTATGCACGATGGCAGAATGCAATTTATTTCACATTACCCATATAGAGCACAATTCTTCAAGTCACTGATTGTACACAAAGTATTTTCACACCATTCGTGTCTTCATACACATACTTAGGGTAATGATGTCTAACTCACTCCACCATCATTCCTATCCCCTTGCCTGCTCCCTTCCCCTCCCTCCCCTTTGCCCTATCTAAAGTTCCTCCATTCCTCCCATGCTCCCCCTGCATGGCCATTATGAGTCATCATTCTCATATCAAAAAGAACATTCAGCCTTTGGTTTTTTGGGATTGGCTTGCTTCACTTAGCATTATATTCTCCAACGCCATCCATTTACCTGCAAATTTTGCCATGATTTTATTCTCTTTTAATACCGAGTAATGTTCCGTTGTGTATATATACCAAAGTTTCCCTATCCAGTCATCTACTGAAGGGCATCTAGGTTGGTTCCATAATTTAGCTATTGTAAATTGTGCTGCTATAAACATGGATGTGGCTGTGTCCCTGTAGTATGCTGTTTTTAAGTCCTTTGGTATAGATGGAGGAGAGGGAATGGCTGGGCCAAATGGTAGTTCCATCCCTAGTTTTCCAAGGAATCTCCATACTGCTTTCCATATTGGCTGCGCCAATTTGCAGTCTCAACAGCAATGTATGAGTGTGCCTTTTCCCCCACATCCGTGCCAACACTTATTGTTGTTTGTCTCCATAATAGCTGCCATTCTGACTAGAGTGGGATGAAACCTTAGAGTAGTTTTGATTTGCATTTCTCTAATTTTATGCCAATTCTTTATGACATCTTTTATAGAAAATAAAATTAGAGTTACATCCCATGTAATCCAGTTATCTCGAAGAAGAATCATCCTTCCATTGACACGGAGCATGCAGGATGAGGAATCACAGTAGAGCAACGTCCTAGTACCGTATCTCAGTGGTGGCAGATTTGCAAAGAAGAGATTAATGGTGTTGAGGATGGAGAGTAGGAAAAATAAGAGATGGTATTTTCTTTAAAAAAAAAATCAAAGCATGGAGAAAGGTCAGGTCAAGGCCAAGATGAGAAGGCCAGCAAAAGCACCTTAAAGAAAAGAAAGGTTTGTTGTACAGACTTAAGCCAACTCTCCTGGCTCAGGAGCTTCTAGTCATCTCCTCATCCTTCTCTTTCTGGTGCAGACAAGGAGAAACCCTCACAGACAGGCTTCCTTTAGAGATGTAAATTTCTCTTACAAAAGAATAACTTTGCTACTCCTATACACAGTTTCTCAAAATAACTAGTTCAAATTAATCAACATGCCCACGAAGGGAATTTTGGCCTGGCATCCGGTCACAGTCCTATTGGAGGGTGGTTGTCCCGAGCCCCAGCAGGCATGCGCTGTAAGACTGAGTGTGAATCCCTCAACTGCTTCCTAGGGGACTCTGGTTCCATCTGCAGTGGGAACACAGAATGTCAGTGTCCACACTACCTCGGCCACCGAGGCAGAATAGAAAAAGACAGGTAGAAAGGAGACGAGAGGAAAGGAAAAAGAGATTGCAGCTATAGATCTAAAAATACCCATGATCGCACCTAATCGTCTGCAGTGGTTTAAGCGTGCTCCCCAACATGCATGAGCAGGACCCTAATTTCCTTTACCAGCCGTGTGGGCAGGTGGGTCCACAGGAGGTGTCTGGCTCGTGGGATCAGAGCCCTCCCTCGTGAGCAGATGAATGCTTTCCTCAGACAAGTGGGGCCACCATCTCAAGGGCTCTGCTCTCTTTTCTCTCTTCCTCACCCATCTGCTTGCCCTTCTGCCATGAAGCCTGCACCAGAAACTGAGCAGACTGGCACCAAGGCTCTTGGAGTTTCTAGCCTCCACAACCATGCAGCAAAATAAACTTCTTCCCTTTATAAACTGAAAAGAATAAAAAAAAAATTTCAATTAAACCCCATGATCACACTTACTCCCAGATCCATTTTTCCTCCAGGCCTGTCACTCCCAAATTTCTGAAAAACCTACAAGTCTTAAAGTTACTGTAAACTGACTCATCTGTGAAAACTGCCTCATTTTGACTAAGGTTGATGTGTGCCATTAGGTCTATACAATGTATTTTAAGATTAAATAAAACAGAGGGAGATTAAGAATCCCGTAATGCCAGCACATTCCAAACATTATCTATTAGATAGGAGGAGACAGTGTCAACTTGAAGGTCCTGGAAGAAGACCAGGCCACCACAAATGCCTTGTGATCCCCCCAAAACGGAGTTCACCAGCTGTTCAACTCCAGGGTTGCAGAGACCCCCAAGCATACTTTTTACCAATCCCAAGGCAACAACTTGGAGGACAGAATGGGGAGGTGTCAGGCATTTTGTCACTTACTCCTGAGGGGCTGCAGGCCAGGGTACAACAGAAAGCCACACGGTGCCTACAAACAGGGGAAATGTAGAGGATGGGTTGCATGCCCACGTGCAGGTGGAGTTCTTCAGATGTTTTATGATTTCTTTACTTTGCAACCAGGGCCACTCAGTTTAGACCCTCTAGCTCCTAGCTCCCTCTCACCATTTCCTTCATTATCACATTCTTTAGAATCCTTCTTATCTCGCTGCAAGCTTTGCTAGACACTGATTAGCGTTTAACCCAACACCAGGCTCACGTTGCCCCCCCCCCCCCCCCGAACACCTTCCCACGCCCACTCCTTACAACATTTCCTTTCAAAGAAGAGCCGAGACCCCAAAGCGGTTCTCACACTCAAGATAGCACTCCTGTTCTGGAAATGCACACTTCCACCTTTCACCTTCTAAGAAAGCTCCTCCTCTTGGATCACATCTGACACATCCTTAAATTCTTTTCTGTGACATGTCAAGAGCCTGGAAGATCCAAGTAGAAGTCTCCTCTGCCTCTGGTAAGACCTCCTCTAACCCCCTATGGTAACAAGAGGGCAGAATGCATTCCAGGGAACAAAGAATGTGGGCATTTGACAGTGAGAGGTGAGCCTTTGATCGTGGCGCACAAGATGTCTATGGTGCTCTGGTCTTCCAGGATCTTCTGTCTGGATAACTTCTGGAAGGTGCCTATATCATAGAGCTCTTAAAATACATCTCCCTTTGCTTTATCTGATCTGAAAATACATTGTGTACACTAACAGTGTACTTGAGCTTTAATCAAAATGAGACAGTTTCCCAGATGAATGAATTTACAGTAACTAAGATTTGTAGATTTCTCATAAAATTGGGAGTGACAGGCCTAGAGGAAATAATGGGTCTGGGAAATAAGTCTGATCATAAGGCTTTTAGATCTTAAACTACAGTCTCTTTTCCTCCCCCTTTGACCCCAGTCTGCCTATCTCTATTCTTTCTGTTCTACCCCCTCTATGGCTTTCTTTCACTGAATAAAATCTTTGTTGGTGCCTTGCTTTCTGACACATCCTGAAATTCTTTCCTGTGATAAATATCAAGAACCCTCCAAGACCAAGTTGAGGTCCCCTTCTCCTCTTTTAAGGGACCCTCTCTGGCGGATCTTCTCACACAACTCTGAGACAACCATCTCCCTTGTCTTGAGCAAACTGGCCTCTCATCAGATTTTAGTAAAAGAGATACTGATTGTTGGACTGATTCTTTGTCTAGCACTCTCCTTGCTTTGCCACCAAGTGACTGAATCAGAGAAAATTTTAGAATCTTTCTGGTTCAGGTGCAATGGTGAGGGTACCCTCTGGAGCCTGGGTTGTCAGATCCAAGTACTCATCTCTGCCAACTTGCTAGCCATGTGGACTTGGGCACGTCATCTAGTCCCTGGGCTTCAGTAAACTTATCCATTAATGTGGTATATATACACAATGGAATATTATTCAGCATTAAAAGAGAATAAAATCATGGCATTTGCAGGTAAATGGGTGGAATTGGAGAGTATAATACTAAGTGAAGTAAGCCAATCCCAAAAAACCAAAGGCCAAATGTTTTCTCTGATATAAGGATGCTGATTCCTAATAGGAAGGGGTGGGGAGAATGGGAGGAATAGACGAACTCTAGATAGGGCAAAGGGGAGGGAGGGAGAGGAAGAGGGCATGTGGAGTAGGAAAGGTGGTGGAATGAGATGGACATCATTACCCTAAGTCCATGTATGAAGACATGAATGATGTGATTCTACTTTGTGTACAACCAAAGGTATGAAAAATTGGGCTCTATATATGTAATATGAATTGCAATGCATTCTGCTGTCATATATAACAAATTAAAATTTTAAAAGAGTAAAAAAAACCTTATCCATTAAATAAGGACAATAAGAGTACTTTACACCATAGGGCTGTTATGATAATTAAGTGGGCTAATATTTGTAAAGTTCTCAGATCAGGGCTCAGCACACAGTAAGAGGCACATACGTGCTAAATGAACTAAATAATTATCCTATCTTCTTCCTACCTACACATATGATTGCATTGTGATAAAGAGGAAGTGAGTGGAAGACAAATCAACTTCTTAACCCATTGAGGGTTGTGGGGTTATAGATAAAGGGTAAAGAAATGAAGGACGGGGTCAGGCTAACAAAACACGGGATATTCATGTCTTCTCTGAGAATAGGCAGAGATTTTTCTAGGATTTGGGCACTGCCTCTCTCCATTGCTCTTGTGGTTCTTTATGGTCATTATCTTGGCAGCTGTCAGTCATCCGGGCCCTTGAAGGGTGTCTGTCAGCAGGCAGATGGGATTGTAATGAAGTTAGATGTGCTCTGGTTGTCTGGCGGCCTCCTTGGATTCAACTGGTTTGGGCTAGCCTACCTGAAAAGGGACTTCTGACCTTCAAGTGTCTTGTCCTTAAAGATGAATAAGATGAGGGTCAGGTAGAACTTCAGCTAGATCACCTGGGCAGTACAAAATTAGGGTAGGGTAACACATTCATCCTTTCTTCTCTTTCTCCCTCAAACTTTACTTCATATCTGGATGGGACATTCACTAGAGACATTTCCATTGTTACTAGAGTCTTTCCTCACAGGCCCTACCCTGAGGTGGGTCAGGGGTCCAAACAAATCAGGTCCAGCCACTTGCCCCAAAAACCTAACAGAAAAAGACTAATGGTGGAAAGCAGGAGAGGAATTTTAATCAATATGGCCATACTGGGAAGGCAAAGTGAGATCAGATGTCTCAGACCTGTCTTTGGGGCGGGAGGAGAGAGGTCTGCATAATCAGCAGTCTTAGCCAAACCGTGGTTTATCATCCTCTCGGTTTTTGTTCTACAAGGTGGCTCTAGACAATAGTAACAAAAACAGCATGGTACTGGTACCAAAACAGGCGGGTGGACCAATGGTACAGAATAGAGGACACAGAAACCAATCCACAAAACTACAACTATCTTATATTTGATAAAGGGTCTAAAAGCATGCAATGGAGGAAGGATAGCATCTTCAACAAATGGTGCTGGGAAAACTGGAAATCCATATGCAACAAAATGAAACTGAATCCCTTTCTCTCGCCATGCACAAAAGTTAATTCAAAATGGATCAAGGAGCTTGATATCAAATCAGAGACACGCCGTCTGATAGAAGAAAAAGTTGGCTACGATCTACAGTCGGTGGGGTCGGGCTCCAAATTCCTCAATAGGACACCCATAGCACAAAAGTTAATAACTAGAATCAACAAATGGGACTTACTCAAACTAAAAAGTTTTTTCTCAGCAAAAGATACAATAAGAGAGGTAAATAGAGAGCCTACATCCTGGGAACAAATCTTTACTCCTCACACTTCAGATAGAGCCCTAATATCCAGAGTATACAAAGAGCTCAAAAAATTAGACAATAAGAGAACAAACAACCCAATCAACAAATGGGCCAAGGACCTGAACAGACACTTCTCAGAGGAGGACATACAGTCAATCAACAAGTACATGAAAAAATGCTCACCATCTCTAGCAGTCAGAGAAATGCAAATCAAAACCACCCTAAGATACCATCTCACTCCAGTTAGATTGGCAGCCATTATGAAGTCAAACAACAACAAGTGCTGGCGAGGATGTGGGGAAAAGGGTACACTTGTACATTGCTGGTGGGACTGCAAATTGGTGCAGCCAATTTGGAAAGCAGTATGGAGATTTCTTGGAAAGCTGGGAATGGAGCCACCATTTGACCCAGCTATTCCCCTTCTCGGTCTATTCCCTAAAGACCTAAAAAGAGCATGCTACAGGGACACTGCTACATCGATGTTCATAGCAGCACAATTCACAATAGCTAGACTGTGGAACCAACCTAGATGCCCTTCAATGGATGAATGGATAAAAAAAATGTGGCATTTATACACAATGGAGTATTACTCTGCATTAAAAAATGACAAAATCATAGAATTTACAGGGAAATGGATGGCATTAGAGCAGATTATGCTAAGTGAAGCTAGCCAATCCCTAAAAAACAAATGTCAAATGTCTTCTTTGATATAAGGAGAGTAGCTAAGAACAGAGTAGGGTCGAAGAGCATGAGAAGAAGATTAACATTAAACAGGGATGAGAGGTGGGAGGGAAAGGGAGAGAGAAGGGAAAATGCATGGAAATGGAAGGAGACCCTCAGAGTTATACAAAAGTACATACAAGAGGAAGTGAGGGGAAGGGGAAAAATAATACAAGGGGGACAAACGAATGTCAGTAAAGGGGGCAGAGAGAGAAGAGGGGAGGGGAGGGGAGGGGGGATAGTAGAGGATAGGAAAGACAGCAGAATACAACAGACACTAGTATGGCAATATGTAAATCAATGGATGTGTAACTGATGTGATTCTGCAATCTGTATATGGGGTAAAAATGGGAGCTCATAACCCACTTGAATCAAATTGTGAAATATGATATATCAAGAACTATGTAACGTTTTGAACAGCCAACAATAAAAAATTAAAAAAAAAAAAAAAAAAAGGTGGCTCTAGAGGGGTTCTTACTGCTTGAGAGGGTCATCTCCACGTGCTGCTCGGGATGTTTATGTACCAGAGCTCTTATTCTATAAGGGAGCACCTCAGTTCCCATGAGGTTATTGTCTGCTTAGGGGAACAGTCTCCTCATGGGGTAATCTGCCCACAAGGCTTCACTGTAAGGCACAGGACAATGACTGGCGACTTGTGGGCACCGTGCCAGGGATCTGGAACAGGACACTGTCAAATCTGGCAGCTGAATGTCCTTGCAAATCTTGAAAATGCTTTACTTTTATCTAGGTTCCTTTGTCTTAAAGGGGGTTGAGTCAGATTAGGTAAATGCAGGGCTAATAAACTTAGTATTACTAGTTTTTAGATGAACAATCCTTAAATGAGAAAGTGGTGCAAAGCTGAGAAGAAATCTGAAGACAGATACAAGATAAAGGCAGAGAGGCCAAGTCTTATCTTGACTTTAGTTACCAATTGGGTTTTTGCTAAAAGTCAGAGCTTTTAGCAAAGACACAATCTCTAAGTCCCTGTTATACCATCTCCTGGCACTCCTGGTATAATAGAAGAGAAGAGAAAATGAACACAAAGTTGCCTCCTGAATTATAAGGTACAGACATACACAAGGAGCTAAGGGAGTCCAGAGGCCATCCTGAACATTTTGGGGACATGAGGGTCTGCAGCACAGAAAGTGAATATCCATCC
The DNA here is from genome assembly GCF_047511675.1 of Marmota flaviventris. Classification (NCBI taxonomy): domain Eukaryota; kingdom Metazoa; phylum Chordata; class Mammalia; order Rodentia; family Sciuridae; genus Marmota; species Marmota flaviventris. Next base: position 72,607,075 of record NC_092513.1, read on the forward strand.
CCTCAAAATGAAAAAGTATTTTATTAGCTAAAATGGTGTTTACTAATTAGTTTCCCTACTAATTAGTTTTCCGTAGTGATGGTCAGAAAATGTGGGGATCCAAACCTAGAAATCTAATTTCATCTGTATTGTTCCAGTAATTTCTATCTCCTGTGTCAGTTAACATCTAATACAGTGGCTCTTTATCTCAATTATATGAGAATATTCGTTATGTAAATGCATTGGAAAGCATGCGCTTTAGTAAGTACTCCAGTCTTCAACCTTACTACTTCTCTTGCACATGATCACTTTTAAATGCTTCATCATCAAACATATGGATATACCATAAGAATGAAAATCAGTGAATCTTATTTTTTACATCAACCTACAGAAAATCACTTTCACCATATTCTCTCTAATTACTCATTTCAATGTCAAAATACGGAAGACCTACATGTTATGCAATTTCCCTTTTAAGCTTTAAGCTATTTTTATGCTTTAAACTATCTACTGATTTCCTATAAAAAATAAAGATGTTTGTCAACTCCATGTGCATGTCACAGTTAGCATGTTGTGCACAACCTTGAGGAGATCACTCAGCTCCTTGCTTGAGCTCAGCTTTCCTAACACCTCAGAAGGTTATTGAGAGGATTAGGCAAGGCCCTGAATAAAAAGATCTTTGTAACTCTAAGGATGCTAGAAAAACTGTAGTCCACTGGCCTTATGCCTAGAGGATTTTCCCATAGTAACATACTCCATTTCTTCCTCTCCTTACCCGCAAACGTGAAGTTTACCTGATTAATGAATGGACAGCACAAATCTGGCCTCTGTTTGTCCAGACTAGACCAGTGTTAAAATGCCTTATGCATTTTTGATGACTTCCTCTCTGTTCCCACTATTGGCCAACAGAGGACCAGCAGCCCACCCTGTGAGTGGATGTGCTTTGAATGTGCAGGGTGCTATGCCCTGGATATCACAATTAGCATCGATGGAATTCTCCTTTGTGAACTTGCTCTTGCTACAGCTGGCATAACTATCAGAGCAGGTTGTCTGTCCCTGCCTTGTAATTCATTAGTCAAACTGTCTGCTCTTTTGATTAGATTATTTCTCAGGTGCGTTGAACCAAGACCTAGACTTATGGAGTACATTACAAAAACTTACCTAACTAAACACCCTAACAACAACGTCAAATTTAACATTGCTCACAGAGAGGATGGTTGCATAGTTTGGATATATGATGTCCCCCAAAAGCTCATGTGTGAGAAGATGCAATAAAGTTTAGAGGTGAAATGGTTGGGTTATGAGAGTCTCAACTTAATTAATGCATCAATCCACTGATAGGAATGAACTGTGGTTGGGGGTGGGTGGCTAGAGGAGGTGGATTGCTGGGGATGTGTCCTTGGCCCTAGGCCTTGATATTTTGTCTGTGGTGAGGGGAGTTGTCACTCTGCTTCCTGATCGCCATGTCCTGAGCTGCTCTCCTCCCCCACACCTTTCTGCCATGGTGTTCTGCCTCATTTCAGGCCCAGAGCAGTGGAGTCAGCCGTCTATGGACTCAGGTCTCTGAAACCATGAGCCCCCCAGAAACTTTTCCTCCTCTAATTGCTCTTTTCAGGTATTTTGGTCTTAGTGACAAAAAAAGCTGGCTTTAAAGATAATATTTTGTTCTATACATCTCTTAATTCCAGTATGATGGTTGATTTTTGTGTAACTTGGCTGGTCCATGGAGTAGCCAGATGTTTTAGCTTTTGTCACTGTGACAAAATACCTGAGAAAAACTACTTAAGGAAGAAAATTTGTATTATGGCTCACAGTTTCAGAGGTTCTGTTCATGTTCAGAGAGCTCCATTGCTTTGGACATGAGGTGAGCAGAACATCATGGCAGAAAGGCATGGAGGAACAAAACTGGTCCCCCCCCCCCCACCGCAAGGCACTAGGAAGCAGAGATAGAGAGAGAAAGAAGGAGGAGCAGGGAACAAGACATAGTCCCTGAGAACAGTTGCCACCACCTCCCAACAAGGCCATGAGCTATGGGCTCATCAGTGGACTAACCCACGGGTGAGGTCAGAACCCTCATGGCCAATCCCTTCCCAAAAGCCCCATTTCTGAACATTGATCCACTGGGCCTTTAACACATGAGCCTTTGTGGAACACTCCAGATCCCAATTATAACACCAGATATTTGGTCAAAACATCACGTGGGAGTCTCTGTGTGGGTGCTTTTGGATGAGAGTAAAAATTTAAATCAACAGACTGCATAAAGCAGATTGCTCTCCGTGAAACATTTGGGCCTCATTCAATCAGCTGAAGACCTGAAAAGAATAGAAGGCTGACTGTCCCCTGAGGAAAAAGGAGAATTCTACTGAGTGGTGGCCTTAAAACTAAAACCTTGGCGCTTCCTGGTTCTAATAGCACACGTTAGCCTTTAGATACAAACTGGGATGTTGGCTCTAATGATAATCACGAGACAGTTCCTCATTAAAATTAAATCTTGTCAGGTGCATCAGTGCACATCTGTAATCCCAGCAACCCAGGAGGCTGAGGCAGGAAGATTGCAAGTTCACAACAAGCTTCAGCAACTTAGTGAGGCCCTCAGCAACTTAGTGAGGCCCTCAGCAACTTAGTGAGGCCCTGTCTCAAAATAAAAAATTTAAAAAGGGCTGGTGATGTGGCTTAGTGCTTAAGCACCCCTGGGTTCAATTTACTACCAAAAATAAATAAATAAATCTTTTGATAGATTATACAAAAATTTTATAAAATATATATGTATATATTAAATATATGTGTATATGGAAATAATTTACAGTGTTTTTATACTATGTGTATGTGCACGTGTGTGTGCTTGTATACAGTTTTTTAAATTTGTGCTTGTATACAAGTTTAAAACTTGTAATCAAGTTTCACTTAATTCAGAATTTGATAGAAGATATTTGAAATCACCCCTAACTATTCCTCAATAAAAGAGCTTCCAAATATGAAACAATAAGAACACTGCACTCCAGGGCACACTTAGCTGTGCAGTTAGTGCTTAGAATTTTAATATTTTTATATTTAACTTAATGATAATAAGTAGTAGTTTAGGCATGCTCTATGTCAAGCAATATTCTGAGCATTACAAAACAGCTTGGATAGATTTCTCTCCTGCTTACTACGCAGTCACAAAATAAGTTATAGGAAGAAATAAATTGCAAGGAAATGTTTGTATGGGAAAAAGAAGGTTTTCATCCCTTTTATTCATGTCCAAATGGCTTCACTAGAGAATTCTTCTAAACATTAAAGCAGAAATAATATGATTCATACAAATACTTCCAGAAAATCTTCCTAACTCACTCCCTAAAGCCAGTGTTATTCTTGTCTAAGTTCTTTTTTTGCAGCTACAACAGGACACCACAAACTAGGTAGTTTATAATGAGCAGAAATGCATTTGGCTCCCTGTCTGGAGGCTGGAAGTCCAAGATCAAGGAGTTGCATCTGGCAAGGGCCTTTCTGCTGCACTGTGACATGTCAGAAGCCATCACAGGGCAAGAGCGCACAGAGCAAAGGAGGGGATCCGCAGAGGGAGGAATGGAGGGACAGAGAGGTACTTGGGGATGAAATTGACCACAGTACATTGAGTATATGTACAAATATGGATCAACAGATCACCACTATTATGTATCATTGTAATGCACTCATAAAAAATTCTTGCAAGGGCAGAACACACTTTTATAACCAACCCATTTTTTGCAATAATGAACCCGTTCCTGAAACAGTGACTTTAATCCATTCGTGAGGGCAGAGCCCTCGTGACCTAATCCTATCTTAAAGGCCCTACCTTCCTCCATCACTGCATGGGGAATTACATTTCCAGCACACAAACTCTAGAGACACATTCAAACCATAGCAATTTTAAAACTAAAAACAGATGATATTAAACAAAATATAAGCTGCAGCTCCAAATCCCCACAGCACAATGAATCCAAAAATATTAAGAAGTAATAACTTTATTTGTTGCACAGTATGGACCAGTTCAAGCCTAAATGTGTTCTCAAAAATGATGGAGGTTGTTGGGGTGGCGGGGGCGGGGGAGCAATTTGCAAAGGATCCATAGATTCTACGAAGATACAAGCCAAACTGTAGGCAGCTAGTTTGGGATGGGATCTAGGAAAGGAAGTGATTGGCAAGAGCCTTCCTGGGGTCAGAATAAATATTAATCCCTGACCTCAGAGTCACCACATAAAAATAAATAAATAAATGTTTTGTGTCCAACTACAACTAAAAAATAAATTTAAAAAAAGGAAACAAGTGGAAATTCTGGAACTCAAAAGTACAGTAATCATTTTTTAAAATCAGAGGGATTTGTAATGATGTTTAAACTAGAATAAAGAACTAGCAAACTTTAAGGTAGATAAATAAAGGTCATACAATCCAAAATACAGAGAGAAAAGAGAATGAAGAAAACTAAACTGACATGGCCTGACTTCAAGACTTACTATAAAATCACGGTGATGGAGACATTGTGGTGTTGCTGAAAGAACCAACAGATGAATGATCTGGAATGGAGACCCAGATACCAACCTGCATCACTACAGTCAACTGATCTTGGACAAAGGAGCAAAGGCAATAGAATAGAGCACAGTCTCTTGGACAGATGGTGCTGGAACAACTGGATATACACATGCAAAATATGATAATCCAGACAAAGACCTTATACCCCTACAGAAATAACTCAAAGTGGATCACAAACCTGAACTTAAAATGCAGAAGCTATGAAACTCCTGGAAGACAGGAAAAGTCTAGATAGCCCCAAGTATGGAGATGACTTTTTAGACGCCATACCAAAGGCACAGACTATGTAAGAAAAAAAATTGGCAAATTGGACTCAATTAAAATTGAGAACGTCTATCAAGAAAATGAGAAGACAAGCCCCAGACTGAAAAAAAGAATTGCAAAAGACATGTCTCATAGAGGACAGATATCCAAACATACACACCAAAAAGCTTAAAACCCAACAATAAAATGAATAATCCAATTAAAAGCTAGCAAAAGATCAGAAAAGATACTTCATCAAAAAGATGAAGCAAGGGCTGGGGTTGTGGCTTCAGTGGTAGAGCTCTGGCCTGGCATGCATGAGGCACTGGGATCGATCTTCAGCACCACATATAAATAAATAAATAAAATAAAGATATTGTGTCCATCTACAACTAAAAAAAAAATTTTTTTTAAAGATAAAGCAAATAAAATGAAAAGCTGCTCCAGATCATATGTCATTAATGAAGTGGAAATTTTAAAAAATTATGAAATGCTTCCACCTACCTTTTAGAATGGTGAAACTCTGATAATATTAAATGCTGTCTCTGATGTAGAGCAACAGGAACTCTCGTCCATTGTTGAAGATAATGTGAAATGACACCGTCGCTTTGGAGGGCATTTTATTGGAGTTCCTACAAAAGTAAATATGCTATATATTTAGTAAAACTAAATTTACTTTATGATTCAGTCATTGTACTCCTAAGTATTTATCCAAAGGAGTTGGAAATTTGGGTCCACCCAAAAAAGCCTGTTTTCTTCAAAGCACTCATAACTCTAACATCTCTAACCCTCAGTAGAATATAAATTCCAGGGGTGAGAGATTTGCCTTTCTTGCAAAAACCATGACACAGGCCTTAGGACCTAGTATGCAGCAAATTCCAAGGAACATTGAGTGAAAGAATCTAATCCCTGCATCATTCCAGCCTGTGTGTTTTTCTGCATTCGTGGGCACTGGGTTGCCAGGTATCAGGACCACATGAGGGAGCACACACAGCCTCTGTCCCAGTGAAACTCACCCATGGACGAGTTGCACAAATATAACTCGCACCTGGATTTCAGACCATGAATGACATCATTTTGGGAACATATACACTGTAAGAGAAGAGGAAGGGACATAGAGGAACATGTATGTCATGACTGATCATGGAGGCGTGTGGAGAAAGTGGCAGCCCAGGGGCAGGCTGTGCAAGGTTTTCAGCCTGCAGTGTCCAAAGATTTGAGAGAGTAAGCGTTCTATGGATTTTCTAGCAAAGTGGGTTTTGTTTGGCAAGAACCACTTCAGTAGAGTAATGGGGCAGAAGATGGAGAGAAAAGGAGCTATGTTGAAAAGGAGGTCAACACAGACAGCTTGCATGGGTGTAAAGGAGTGAGGAGATACGGGAAACGTGACAGCTGAGGTGGCACTATTGGTTGCTTAAGAAGGAAACAGAAATCAGTCCAATTGCTGATGAGCCCATAGAATGGACAATAAGAGGATAAGGGTGAAATGGACACATTAACTGGGCTAATGGCTGAGGTAACAGAGTTCAGGTGAATGGCCAGGTGGAGAGGAGGGTGGCTCTTCCCAGGAGGCAAGGTGAGCAGAGGCAGGTGAGTGTTCTTAGGAATGAAGTTGGAGGAGAGAGGGAGCCGTCAGGGTCGCCCACTTCACTTTGTTCGGCCATGGGATCCAGCATCACCACCGACACCTAACAGATGGCTAATCAATATTTGCCAAATAAAAGAATTATACTTTCAGATAGTGGTGTTATTAAGGAAACTCATGCATAATAGACGAGGTCTGGAATATGCTTTCTGGGAAATGAAAGAGAAAGTTGCCCAGGAGACGATAGAAGTACCAGGTGGTATTTCAATTGCGATTGGCAACTGTGCCTTTGAAATGAAAATGTATTGCTGTTGCGTGTTGCTTCTCCACCTTCCAGGGAGTTCTTTGGGTGGATGGGAGGAAAATGGAGGATTGTGATGTGGCCCTTCTTCCCCAGGAGGCGCAGGAGAAATGCAAAGTAGTAAGGGCTTGGGGACATTGAGGAAGAAAGATTATCATGACAAGCCACTCCATGTATAACAATATGATCAAGAAAGGCAGTGGGCATGGGAAGCAACAGCTGGAGGAGCAGTGGTTGGGAATAAAAGTGGACTGTGAGTAGTTTAAAGTTCCTGCACATCTGAGGATTGGCTGTGGAGATGGCTGGCTGAGAATCCCAAGATTGACAAGATGGAGCCACTGAGAGACCATACTATTGGAGGGGGGTGTCCTCCTTGTCCTTCTCCACTTGGACCTCAAGATATATGGTTTTCTCCACCTTGCACTATGAATATATCACACATATTTGATGAAGAAGAACCACCAGGGTTTTATCAGTCATATCATTTAGTAACTACCATGTGCTAGACCCAATACATAAAACATAAAATTTTGCCAAACTGGAAACTGTCCAAACATTTTTGCATAAAAGGGTGTTATTTTCAGAAATTCCACATATATGCTCTAAAATGCAATAACTATAATTTTAACCAGTGAATTATAGCTAGCTAGATCTTGCTATAATTTTTTATTGAGGTATTTCTATTTTCCCTTTTAATCAATAATTTGATCCTCTGTTCAACAGCGACCAGCAACAGTCTAGTTATTCAGTAACATTTGATCAAGTTTCTCAAAAGCTTTTCACCTTAAAGAAATCTATCTGAAGCCCCATGTGGTTCCCCATGCCTGTAATCCCAACAGCTCAGGAGGCTGAGGCAGGAGGATCACAAGTTCAAAGCCACTTTAGCAACTAAGCGAGGTCCTAAGCAACTCAGCAAGGCCCTGTGTTTTATTTATTTATTTATTTAATTTTTGAGAGAGAGAGAGAGAGAGAATTTTTCAATATTTATTTTTTAGTTCTCAGCAGACACAACAACTTTATTTTATTTTTATATGGTGCTGAGGATTGAACCCAGCGCCCCGCGCGTGCCAGGGGAGCGCACTACTGCTTGAGCCACATCCCCAGCCCGACCCTGTGTTTTAAAAAGTCAGCTTTTTCACCCCTGAGACTAAAGGGACCTGACCAGAACAACTGTAGAAGAGCAGAAGTTCATTTGTGGGCTCACGGTTTCAGAGGTCTCAATCCATAGACAGCTGACTCCATCCCTCGGGGCTCAAGTTGAGGCTGAACATCATGGAGGAAGAGTGTGGCGGAGGGAAGCAGTTCACATGATGATCAGAAAGCAGAGAGAGACTCCACTCTCCAGATACAAAATATATACCCCATCACCACGCCTCCAATGAGCCACCTCCTCCAGCCACACCCCACCTGCCTCCAGTCACCACTCGGTTAATCCCATCAGGGATCAATTCACTGATTAGGTTAAGGCGATGACCCAATCACTTCTTCTCCAAACCTTCTTACATTGTCTCACACGTGAGCTTTTGGGGGACACTTCACACCCAAACCATAACATCCTATCTGTAAGTAAAAACTTTTAAAAAGAGCTGGGGATGTGGCTCAGTGGTTACACACCCCTGGGTTCAATCCCTGGTACCAAAAAGAAAACAAAAGAAATCTATCTGAAAACATCACTCATATTTAAACAAACCAGTGTTGAACAAGGGCCACGGTTTTGATTCTTGGCTCTAGTGCATTTCTATGACCTCACCTTGTCTCTTGAACACTGTCTACTCGATTATAAATTAGGATCGCGTGAAACACGCTGTTGTCAGGAACTGTGTTCAGGTGACGGCTGTCAGCAGTCCTCCTTGTGGTCTTTCCACAGTAACAGCTTTGCAGACATGAAGGACCATAGCTAGGAAAATGGAGATGGGTTTGTTTTTTTTTTTTTAAGTCTGATTAAGCCCACTCTTCCTTTTACTATTTCATTTTCTCTGAAGTTGAAGTGCATGAATATTTCCTCTGACCTTTCCTGGGAATGGAAAATAAATTCCCCTATTCAGCAAATCAAACCCTGAGAGACTTTCTCCTTGACAGACTTGGGCCACCTCCATTTCTGCGATGTTATACTGATTATTTCTTTAAAATATTATTTGGCCCAAGGTCATAGAACATATGAGTTCATTCCGAGCATGGGGCTCCCTAGAGGGCAGTGGTACAGCGTCAGCTCAGAATGGCTCTAAAAACTCACAGAGGCTGACTTTCATTAAAAGCACTATTACACTCGTCACTGGCCTTCGGGCACGCTGGTGGACATCAGCATAGTCAAGGGCTGCAAGTGGGATCTACTTCTAGTGCACATTTCTTCTGTGAAATAAAAGCATATTTCTATAAAATGTCTCAGACATTTCTTGCTGTTTAATAATCATGACCACTGCGGTGTTTTCATTACTGTCTGATAAAATTTCATTTTGAAGTTGAGCTTCAAGTGTGCTTTTGTATTGAGGGTGTACACCCCTGTTGCCTTCACGTTTCAAGATATAAGGTTATAATAACAAACCTTTAAAGTCCCCTTCTAAATCTAGCAATTAATTGTAATCCAATTGTGCATAAAGATAAGCATGATTTATTGTCTCTATATTAATCATTAAAAGAAATAAATATAAAGAAAGCATGCCAGTTAAAAACATAGAATGTGGGGTTGCTGACTCATTTCATATATTTAATACTAGAATATTTCAATTATTTTTCCTGATCTTGCACAGAACAGACCAATAGAAATACAATACTGGCGTCTTTATTCAGTGTTAGAACCATGAGTTATATGATCATGAAGCTATGTTCATAAATATTTGGGACAGACAATCCTCACAGCAAGTTTGCATTTAAAAATAAGTGTAGTCAAGGTAGAATTTCTTGGGAAGGCTGGAGCAGTGGTGCACACCTGTAATCCCAGCAACTTGGGAGGATGAAGCAAAAAGATTGCAAGTTCAAGGCCAGCCTGGACAACTTAGCAAGACCCTGTCTCAAAATAAAACTAAGAAGGGCTGGGGATGGAGCTCAGTGGTAGCGCACCCCTGGGTTCAATCCCCAGTAGCACACAGAATTTCTTGATCTCTCCGTTAATTTTATCAAGAGAATTTTTGTTGAATGCAAGAGTGACACATAAAATGTCAATTTATATTAAATAAAACAGATGATAAAATATCTAAAAGACAAAATAAATGCTGCTGTGGTATATCATACTGTATAGAAATCTATTCACAGTTAAACAATCTTAATGTTGTAAATACATATCTTTTTAGTATACAATTCATAAAAGATATAAATACCCCTATGTTAGCCAAAAATGTTTTCATTGCAAGAAACAATAGCTATATTCAGATTAGAAGAATTTGATTTTGATTAACAGACTGAGATTTGGAGACAGTTTCTACCTCTCTCAGCATTATTTGTAACTGCTTAACTTCATTCTCAATTAATTTATTTTCCCTTTGATACTAAGATTGTCTCTGCCAGATTTGTGAATCACTGGATTTAAGTAAAACAAAGATCCATCTTGCCCCAGAACTGGAATATTATAATCTCACAGAGGGTCTGTGGTCCTAATTTTAGCACACACTTACCCCAGGACCAATAGCTACAGTAAATAATATAAGGAGCATGGTTGATTAGGATTCATCAGTCACCTGTGCCTGCAGTCAGAGGGCAGAAATTTACAACTAGAAGAGATTGTTGAATAGAAAAAATAACATTGGGCTTCCGCCTTCTCTCTCTGACTTTAACAAAGAGCTAAATGGCTGTTGCACTTGATATTCTGCCCATGGATGAAGTGAAGGTAGGCTGAGTAGTCATGGCTGGCAGAAGATTTTAGGAAACAGAATACCTAATGATAGAAAGAAAGACATGGAGAGAATACCACTCATCTACCATGATGCCTAACAAAACTTTCCTTATGGAGGACATGTTTTATATCTATCCAATATGGTAGCCAAGTGTGGTTACTTGGCATTCAAAATGTGATTTTTGTAACTAACAAACCAGATTTTTAGTTTTATTTAATTTAAAAATATATTTAAATTTATAGAGATATAGTGTAGCCTTCCTCATAGTGATGAAGATCTAATCTGTTTACCTTTATGAAAAAGTCACTGTTCCTGTCAGCCTTCATATCAGTCCATTTTCTATTACTATAACAAAATACCTGAGGCTAACTCTAACTTATAAAGAAAAGAGGTTTATTTAGCTCATAGTTGTAGAAGCTGATTATCCAAACAGCATGATGCCAGCTCTGGTGAGATCCCCTGGTTGCATTACATCACAGCAGATGGCATCATGAAGAGAACACACATGGGAGGAAGAGATCATAGGTGTATCATCCTTAAAGGAAAGGAGGACAGTAAAACCTCACGTCTGCATGCTCCCTTGCTGTTTCCTAAAACTTTGATAAATTAAGGGAACAATGAAGCAAGCCCGGACCAGAATGTGCAGATACATGCTGTCTTGAAGGACACCAGCTTTCTCTTAGGCACACTGGGAACTAGGGCACACACTACTGTTATCTGCAGAGGGCTGCCCTCTTGCACGTACACCAGGACAGTTGCTCCTTGAGATCCTGGTCAGACAAGCAAACTAAGCTGATACTGATGATGTCACTGTTTCTGCAGCCTAACATATAACACCCTAACATACAACATATAACAACACTTGTGGTTGTACATGATGTGAGGTCTCACTGGTCATGTATTCACGTATGAACATAGGAAAGTGACGTCCAATTCATTCTGCTATCTGTCCTATTCCTATCCCCTCTCCCTTCCTCCCACTCTGCCCTGTCCAATCCAGTGAACCTCCCCTACTCCTCCCACCCCCACCTATTATGAGTCAGCATCCACATCTCGGAGAAAATCCAGCCTTTGATTCTTTGGAATTGGTTATTTAACTTAGCATTATATTCTCCAGTTCCATCCATTTGCCAGCAAATGCCATAATTTCATTCTTCTTTATGGCTGAGCTATATTCTATATTCCATTGTGCATGTATATTATAGTTTCTTTATCCATTCATCTGTTGAAGGGGACCTAGGTTGGTTCCATTGCTTAGCTATTTTGAATTGAGCTGCTATAAACATTGATGTGGCTGAATCACTGTAGTATGCTGATTTCAAGTCTTCTGGGTATATGCCAAGGAGTGGGGTAATTGGGTCAAATGTTGGTTCCATTCCAAGTTTTCTTTCCATAGTGGTTGCACCAATTTGCAGTCTCACCAGCAATGTATGAGTGTACCTTTTCCCCCACATCCTTGCCAACATTTATTGTTACTTGTATTCTTTTTTTTTTTGAGAGAGAGAGAGAGAGAGAGAGAGAGAATTTTAATATTTATTTTTCAGTTTTCGGCGGACACAACATCTTTGTTTGTATGTGGTGCTGAGGGTCGAACCTGGGCCGCACGCATGCCAGGCGAGCGCGTTACCACTTGAGCCACATCCCCAGCCCCTACTTGTATTCTTGATAATTGCCATTTTGATTGGAGTGAGATGAAATCTCAGTGTAGTTTTAATTTGCATTTCTCTAATTGCTAGAGATGTTGAATATTTGTTCATATATTTGTTGACCGTTCCTATTTCTTCTGTGAAGTGTCTGTTCAGTTCCTTCACCCATTTATTGATTGTGTTATTTGGGTTTTTTGTTGTTGTTGTTGTTGTTAAGTTTTTTGAGTTCTTTGTATATCCTGGAGATTAATGCTCTATCTGAGGTGCAGGTGGCATAGATTTTCCCCCATTCTGTAGGCTCTCTCCTCACAATCTTGATTGTTTCCTTTGCTGTGAAGAAGCTTTTGAGTTTGATGCCTTCCCATTCATTGATTCCTGGTTTTATTTCTGGTGCTTTAGTCCAATACTGTCTTTGGGCACTTTCGTTGGCCTGTCTGAAACCTGACCCACTGCCCTGGCATAACTGGGTTGTGGATATGACACCCAGCAAGTCAGAAAGACAGATCAGAGAGACAGATTTCAGTCTCTCTCTTTAAACAACTCACTCTTGTAGACACTACCTTGGGATCCCCTGAGAACCCCATTGATCTCTCCCATGGGCAGTACCCCCAGGGACCTAAGTACTTCCCACTGGCCTGACCTCTTAAAACTCCCACAGCTTCTCACACAGCCACACTGAGAACTAACCTTCCAACAGGTGGAAGAGGTGGTGGCTCCTTTAAGAGATGTGGCCCCTTAAGCTATATCCAAACCCTAACAGTCTCTGTTAGTCTTTGACTATTATAATTATACAAGGCAAAATCACCCTTTCAAAAAGCTGTATAGTGTTCCTTATTCCTTTAACAACTAAACAGAAAATGAACTGCAGATACTTGAATATTCTCCTCCATATTCATTTTTAACTTCAAAAATAGGATAAAATTTTAAAAAGCTTATTATTGGTAACTCAAAAATTTCATGATTTCCACGTGATTGTTACAATTGCACCGTGTTGAATAAGCATTGACATAAAAGGTATTTAAACACAACATGAAAATGAAGTCACACCATAAGTGTATTATATAGTGCACTTACATCCCTTCCAGTTTTAAAATTAAAAATGCATGACTAATTTGAATCTTGTGGACTACTATAATCTTTGTTCTGAAACAAGCCGACAGACTTTTAAGAGAGGTAAAATTGAAATAATAGTAGCCATTTACCCTTTTAATAACTATCATTTTTTAGACACGTGCTAAGCACATTGATATATATTTCATTAATTTTATTTGGACTTTACAACAACCCTTTATTTTAGGATTATTTCATGGCAAAGAGATAGCTGCCACCCACTCAGACTAGCTGAAACTACACAAAACAGAAAAGGGAGCTGGGAATGGTGGCACCCAGCTACTCGGGAGGCTGAGGCAGAAGGATCACAAGTTCAAGGCTAGCCTCTGCAACCTAGAAAAACCCTGTCTCAAAATAAAATCTCAACAGGGCGGGGGGGGGGGGGGACTCAGCGGTAGAGCATCCCTGCCTTCAATCCCCAGCCCATGAATCATCCTCACTTTATGTTTCAAGAGAGTTTTAGGAAAATCAGACCCGACTCCACTTTGTGATCAGATAGACCAAAATGGGAACCTCATTTTAACCTGACCTTTGGAAAATAAACTACCAATTAACGACCAATTCTCTGGTTTTTATAAAGAAATAAAAGTTTTTATGAAGAGATCATAGAGCATGCAGTACATAAAAATGCCGGCCACTTACCCACTCTACTCCTGGCCCCACGGTCAGAGGTCAGACGAAGGCCCGAGGCCCTACTGGAGAAGTTTACAATGTCATGTGCTAAGTGCTCTGTGGACAAGCTCAACTAACAAACTAAACAAGGCAGAGGGAAGGGCTCTGTCTCCTGCCCTCCAACCCACGGATGTCGTTCCATCCCCTTTTGTCTCAGAGGAGAACTCATTTTCGATTTCCATCTCCTTCGGTGTTTGTGATATAACCTTATAAACTATTTCTTCCCCTGTGTATCTCTTTCTGTACAGAAGAACAATGATTGCATTCTAAATGGATTAAACAAACGAAAGAACTCCTTGTTTATTGGCATTCCTACTGAGCACAGCACAAGAAAATGATTATTTTTGAGATCAAAAACATCATGTCTGTATCACCTGTCTCTTGTCTTTTAAAAATTAGAAATCTGAACACAAGTGGAATGAGAAGGGAACTAATATAGATTCTTTTCTCTATTATCCAGAATCGAATCTTCAAATGAACTCATTATATCCTAGATAAAGTTATCGCTTAGGTCACCGAATTTTAACCGTTTAATCTCTGAACCTTGTTTTCACCAAGTTTTGAAGAAAAACTTTCAAAAATGTCTTCCATTCTTTTCTCCTTCCTTAAAATCATGTATAATATATTTAAATATTGTCAAGTTGCTTTCGATTTACCAGATATGACATCTATATGAATGTCTAGTTTTAATGGATTTTTATTGATGCCCCTTCTAGAAGTAGCAATTAAATGTCTCTGTTTAAAATAAATTTCAGTTTAGATTCCAGTCTGCTCTTGACCATATAGGAGGAGCTTCAAGTTCGTCTGAATCTCCCAAGCATGTGGATGTGGGCCTAGCTAAAGGGCTGAGGCTCAGAGGGTGCCACAGTGTGGGGAAGGTGAAGGCCTCCACAGATGAGCCTCGTCTCTTTCAGGATGTGAGACATGCGGGTTGCTATGGTGCCATCAATGACCGAATGGAAAGAGAAGAGAAATACCATTATAGACAAGGAGCTCATTTCTAAAAATCTTTCAGGATATTTCTTCCTGAAAGAAGAAATTCTTTCATCCCCGTTCTTTGGGATGGACCCTGAAATAGCACGGCCTGCTCCCTTGAAACAAGAGGGCATCAGATCACTTTATTTTATCAAGTAAAATACCCTAAGGTTCTTTAAACAGAATGGTTTAAAGCCTGGCTTATTCTCGAGGTTAACCTGTGGGTTGCCAAACAGTGAGAAGCAGGCCATTGAGGGGAGAGCAAGGAAAAGTTGCGGGTCCAGAACAGGAGCTTTTATGACTTCTGGTGGAATGAGAAAATTTTGGAAGTTTAATAGGATTTCAATGAATCTCACGAACACTTGACATTTTATAGATAAGAAAGAGGCTGTCCACTTTCCGACTCCATATTGATTCAACAAACTGGGGTTTGTGCCAACACACAGAACTTGAACTTTTTCTTGAAAGCTGTGGGAAGTCACTAAAGGATTTTAAGCAGATTTGGGGCAGATGGGGGTCTTAAAAGATCATTGCATAGCAACATGAACGAAGAGCTACAGGGAAGGGTATTTGGAGACAAAGAAGACAGTTAACTCTTTGTGTAATGATTCGAAAGAAATGAAAAAGGAATGGATTTAGGCTACTGCAGTAATGGGGAAGGGGACAGATAGAAGAGTTGCCATGGAAACAGACCTGGGCCACTTGGGATCTTTTCAGCGTAGTAGGTGGAACAGGACAGCAGTGGTGAGAAGGGTCTATATGGGAAGTGTCCCTCCAGTTTTGAGTCTGAGTGACAAGGTGTGCAAACTTTGGATGACTTCCCTAAGTCTGCCCTTTCTTACTTCTGCAAAAGGCACTTCCTCCTCTTCATGGTGAGGTCTCATCTGCACTTTGTCACAGCTTGCAGGAAAACTACGTCCTCTGAGTGGCCTCCCTTAGCCCTTAGCAAAGAGTTCTGCATATGAATCTGCATGTTCAAAGTTGTGAAATTCGCCCTGCCCTCTTCTCTTTCAACAAAGTCTTTCTTGCAAGTCTTTTGTTCAGAAAACAGAAACATTATTTTGCAAGACAAAAGTAGATTGTTTATTTTAATAAATGGGTACCTCTAGACAAATAGGGATAAAAATCAGATGCCAAAAAGTCAAAAAACAAAAATTCTAATTCTACATTTTATTCCCAGTGAAATCAGCCTCCTGCCCCAAGGCCTCATATCCTATAACCATCCTTCTCCATCAAGCTCAGGCCAATATTCTACCCACCTTGAGCCTAAATTTGAGTGCTAGTTCAATCAGATTTTACTCAGGGAAAAATCATACCAGCAGAGATCTGAATTATATTTTCTTCCAAATTGCCATGAACATCTAAAAAGGAGTGCTTGGTACATGTCAGGTCAAGTACCAAATCCTGCTGCCTGCATTGATTACTTAACCATCAAAAGCTCTCCATGGGGCTGGGGTTGGGGCTTAGTGGTAGAGCACTTGCCTAACATGTGTGAGGCACTGGGTCCGATCCTCAGCACCACATAAAAATAAATAAACAAAATAAAGGTCCATTGACAACAAAGAAAAAAATATTTTTAAAAAAGGTGTCTGTGTTAAATATTATTATCATCCTCTTCAACAAATGGGAAACTGAGTCCTACAAAGATTGCTGACCTACCTCAGAGCATCCTGTAGATCTGGGATTTCCCAGGAGGCACAGGGGCCTGTGAAGTCTAACACCCCTAACAGGTAAAGGAAAGTTCTGATTTGCTCTCACAATGACTTTTCTCTGTGCACATATGGGTGTGTTTGTGTTTCCTCTTGTTCAAAAAAAATCATGTACACAAATATTAGGGGACTGTGTACTCCAGAGGCTAGCTCTTATTCTCCATTGCTTTTTTTTTTTTTTTTTTTAACTGCTAAGGGGACTTACCACTGAAATACATCTCCCACGTTTTGTTGTTTTTGTTGTTGTTGTTGTTTTTGAGACAGGATTTACCTAATTTGCCCATTAGCTGGGATTACAGATGTACACCACTCCATTGCTTCGAGAACAATGAGATTCTTCTTTCAATGTCATCCCCAGTAAAACCTTACCACATAGAACATGCTGAACCGGTTGCTGTAATGGAGATGAAGTTCCACCGATGTGCTGGCTGGGGCTCTGGAGCAAAGGCTAGTCCAAATTATCTTCTTCAAGGCAGCCCTGTGTCAATCCAAACATCTCATACTTCAATTTGAAATGGTTCTTCTAGTTTTGGGGATCTTTAATAACCATTTTTTTTTTTTTTTTGCCAGGTAGTCTGGCAAAGCTGCAGAACATCGGGTCTGGAAGGATCTTAAAGATCAGCAGCTCAGCATTGACCTGAGTCGTGAGGTGTCTGGATGTCCCAGCTTCCTTTCTATTGCACTGTTCTTTAGGAAATTTTTCCTTTTGCCAACCAGTGATGTAGGACCAATGAGGCTGAACACCCAAGGACTTTCCAGGAAGCAGGTTTATTTTTGCTGCAGTGGTTCAGAGAGGCTAATGTCTAAAATTAATCTCTGGACCTCAAGTCTGGAAATCCTTCAAACTTTACTCTCAGTGGGGTAGTTACATATCAGCGGGTGGGTACATAACAGTTACTCCTCATCCCATATATTTAAGCTAAACAGCAGTTTTACAAGCTTTTGCCAAGAAAAGAGAGATAGTACCTGTTGCATAGCGACAAGCCTTTCTTTTTTTTTTTTTATTGGTTGTTCAAAACATTACAAAGCTCTTGACATATCATATTTCATACATTTGATTCAGGTGGGTTTTGAACTCCCAATTTTACCCCAAATACAGATTGCAGAATCACGTTGGTTACACATCTACATTTTTACATAATGCCCTATTAGTAACTGTTGTATTCTGCTACCTTTCCTATCCTCTACTATCTCCCCTCCCCTCCCCTCCCATCTTCTCTCTCTACCCCATCTACTGTAATTCATTTCTCTCCTTGTTTATTTTCCCATTCCCCTCACAACCTCTTATATGTAATTTTGTATAACAATGAGGATCTCCCTCCATTACCATGCAATTTCCCTTTTCTCTCCCTTTCCCTCCCACCTCATGTATCTGTTTAATGTTAATCTTTTCTTCCTGCTCTTCCTCCCTGCTTTGTTCTTAGTTGCTCTCATTATATCAAAGAAGACATTTGGTATTTGTTTTTTAGGGATTGGCTAGCTTCACTAAGCATAATCTGCTCTAGTGCCATCCATTTCCCTGCAAATTCCATGATTTTGTCATTTTTAGTGCTGTATAATACTCCATTGTGTATAAATGCCACATTTTTTTATCCATTCATCTATAAGAAAACAAATAACCCAATCAACAAATGGGCCAAGGACCTGAACAGACACTTCTCAGAGGAGGACATACAATCAATCAACGAGTACATGAAAAAATGCTCACCATCACTAGCAGTCAGAGAAATGCAAATCAAAACCACCCTAAGATACCATCTCACTCCAGTAAGATTGGCAGCCATTATGAAGTCAAACAACAACAAGTGCTGGAGAGGATGTGGGGAAAAGGGTACACTTGTACATTGCTGGTGGGACTGCAAACTGGTGCGGCCAATTTGGAAAGCAGTATGGAGATTCCTGGGAAAGCTGGGAATGGAACCACCATTTGACCCAGCTATTGCCCTTCTCGGACTATTCCCTGAAGACCTTAAAAGAGCGTACTACAGGGACACTGCTACATCGATGTTCATAGCAGCACAATTCACAATCACTAGACTGTGGAACCAACCCAGATGCCCTTCAATAGATGAATGGACAAGCCTTTCTTGAGGCAGACTCTATCACACCTTTTGTGTGCAAACCTGGCACTTACAAGAAAGAGGGAGCCTCAACCACAATGCCCTCTGCAGAAACCCTGCTGACATTCTCTTGACACCCTACGGTAAAATCTTGATAATTATGGGGAGGGTCTTTGGAGAAGCTTAATTATGGCAAGAGTCTTTTGGGTGGGGGCACCTGGTCTGCTTCACCAGGACTCCATAAAGCAGAAGTGACAGAGGGAGCTTGGTAAAGGATTTGGAGGGAAGGGCAGGCCTTGCTGTGACACTTTGAGAAGTAAATAACCTTTGATGAGGCAGGACTTCTCCAGGGAAGCACAGCCTGAACCGGTCCTTCCTGCTGTGCATCCTGCCTGTCTCACTCATTCACCTGAACACCTGCCTCCAAAAGCAGTGAGCTCCACATCACCTGGTTTACAAGTGGGCGCCTCCCTAGAGGCTTTAAAAGAAATCAGAGGTGTCCACTCATTCAGACTGGTAGCCTGTAAGCTCCATGAGGGCAAGACATTCCTGGGTGCCTGGGAAACTAACACAGGAACCCTGGGGCAGAAGAGGCACTCAACACACCTTTACTTAATAATGACACTAGTGTACACTCTAATAAACTGATTTAAATGACTGCTTTAAGAGTTGTAAGTGTAGATGTGACTTCTTTTTTTTAATACCTTTATTTTATTTTTTTTATTTTTATGTGGTGCTGAGGATCGAACCCAGGGCCTCACGCGTGCTAGGCAAGCACTTTACCACTGAGCACAACCTCAGCCCTAGATGTGACTTCTTAAATGCAGAAATTTTAGTACAGAAGCCAACTGATCATTATCAGGAAGCCCTGGGTCATTATTTTACAATCTGTAAAACAATAGGAAAGCATAAATTCGGTAAACCACAGAGTTGACCACTGTATCTGATTGAGATTATTCACCTGCTCATGGACAAAAATCTATTGGGTACATATTTGGTATGTTTAAGAAAGCTTAACTGGGGGATGGGGTTGTAGCTCAGTGTTAGAACTTGCCTACCTAGCACATGTGAGGCACTGGGTTCAATCCTCAGCACCACATAAAAATAAAAGAAAGGTATCATGTCCATCTATAACTAAAAAATAAAAATAAAAAATCTTAATTAAAAAAAAGAGAAAGCTTTACATTTCAAAAAGGAGGTTAGTTAGTTTTTCGCTAGAAACCTTTAATGGTGAAAATATATCTCACTCTGACTCTTTAACCAGATGTACCAACCAAACCTTTACAAAGAACATCTACTCTTGGGAAATATTTTCAATTTTACTATTTCCCGTTTTAATTCCCATTGACATTAACAGCCAGCATTTGCCATGACATTCAAAAAAGACATTTTAAACAACCATTTTAAAGGACTGCTGAGATGTTTTATGCTATCTATAAATTTGTAGTGGAAAATATAGTATTCTTAAAATTTTTCAATGACAGTCGTGCATTAATGATTTATTATAACAATTAGCTTCACAGAGATTTATAGACTCTTTTATAATCTTGAATTATGCCTGTAAATTTTTAAATGAGGCACTTGTGAGTTAGGACCCTGTGAGTTTTGAAAGAACAATCTGTAATATATTACTGATTTGTTTGTTATGGCATTTTATGCCTATCTTATGTTAAAATATATAATATCCAACTCTCAAAATTCTAAAGACAAGAAATAACAGGTACATATTTCCATACACTAGTTTACAAGGCTGATTTATTTACTTGACGTGGGTAATTAGATTAATGTCACAGGAAATTCATATGAATCAAAAGATACGAGTAAATTAGACCCTTACGATAATTTTTATTTCAATGAGCTGCCTGTTTCAATGTCAAACTTTCTAACAAAATCACATAAACTTTATGGTGCCATCTTTTGAGGACAGTTCAAATTTAACTGTGCATGCTCTGTTTCCAAGTTTTTGGAATAATTTTTTTAACAATTTTTAAAAAGGTGCACTTGAAAGAAGGCCCTCTGTTGTTCCTCTTGTAGAGAGAGCCACATGGCCACACAAGCATATTTCAATATTGTAATAATTTCTGCTCTTCCTGAGTTATTCATACATTTTCTCTCATCTTCACCTCACCACCATAATCTTAAACAACTAAGTCTACGTTTTTGAGCATCAGCCAGGGCAGATAGATACCAAGGACTGTGTCTCTAACCCTCATAATGAGACCTCGGGATCCCTCAGCAAGGAAGTCAAACCAAGGTTCAGAACAAGCTGTGGATTCTAAAGTTGGACTCCTTCCTTCCGGTCATCATGCCTCTCTAAAGTGTTCACTCAACATTTAGCCTTATGCCACATCACAGACAGAAGGCACATCCAATATTTTTAAACAGTGTTTGAATTCACTTCTTTTTACAATATCTTGAAAAAAAATAGCATTTCCACTCAGGTTGTTTCAAATGAAAAGACATTTACTATCTTCAATTTGTCATTCACTCGGAAGGTCCTAGGTTTTTCTAAAAACATAATTTCCATTTCTGAGAAAGTATGACTCTTTTACATAAGTAGCATGATATCATATGGATGCTCTGCAAACTCGGTGCTTCTTTTAAAAGAAAAATCTTTAGTTTGAATTGACAACTAAAATCGTACAACTTCAGGGGGTGCCACATGGTGCTTGGACACTTGTACATGTTGTGTAACGTTCCATTCAGGGAAAGTCTGCCTTTCTCCTCCACCAGATTTCATTTCCTTACAGTGAAAACATTCAAAGTCCTTTATTTATTTATTTATTTATTTATCCTTAAAACTTTTGTTCAAAACATTACAAGGCTCTTGACATATCATATTTCATATATTTGATTCAAGTGGGTTGTGAACTCCCATTTTTACCACTTGTACAGATTGCAGAATCACACTGGTTACACATCCACATTCATACATACTGCCATACTAGTGTCTGTTGTGTTCTGTTGCCTTTCCTATCCCCTTCCTATCCCCCCTCCCCTCCCCTCCCCTCCCATCTTCTCTCTCTACCCCATCTACTGTAATTCATTTCTCTCTCTTGTTTTTTTTACCTTTTCCCTCACTTCCTCTTATATGTAATTTTGTGTAACAATGAGGGTCTCCTTCCATTTCCATGCAATTCCCCTTCTCTCTCCCATTCCCTCCCACCTCTCGTCCCTGTTTAATGGTAATCTTCTTCTCATACTCTTCCTCCCTGCTCTGTTTTGAGTTGCCCTCCTTATACCAAAGAAGACATTCAGCATTTGTTTTTTAGGGATTGGCTAGCTTCACTTAGCATAATCTGCTCTAATGCCATCCATTTCCCTGCAAATGCCATGATTTTGTTATTTTTTAGTGCTTAGTAATATTCCATTGTGTATAAATGCCACATTTTTTTTATCCATTCATCTATTGAAGGGCATCTAGGTTGGTTCCACAGTCTAGCTATTGTGAATTGTGCTTCTATGAACATCGATGTAGCTGTATCCCTATAATACGCTCTTTTTAGGTCTTTGGGGAATAGTCCAAGAAGGGGAACAGCTGGGTCGAATGGCGGTTCCATTCCCAGCTTTCCAAGGAATCTCCATATTGCTTTCCAGATTGGCTGCACCAATTTGCAGTCCAACCAGCAATGTATAAGTGTACCCTTTTCCCCACATCCTTACCAACACTTGTTGTTTGACTTCATAATGGCTGCCATTCTTACTGGAGTGAGATGGTATCTTAGTGTGGTTTTAATTTGCATTTCTCTGATTGCTAGAGATGGTGAGCATTTTTTCGTGTATTTGTTGATTAATTGTATATCCTTCTCTGAGAAGTGTCTGTTTAGGTCCTTGGCCCATTTGTTGACTGGGTTATCTGTTTTCTTATTGTTTAATTTTTTGAGTTCTTTGCATACTGTTGAGGGCCACACCAAGTCAGGATGACGCATGGCATTTTTGCCAGAAGTAGTGGTTGAGAGGTGACGCCAGCGAGCCATTAAGATGATGACTTTTGAGTTCTCGCAGAGTTCCCGCTGAGTTCCGGTTGAGCTCTCGCGGGGATTCCTGAAGAGTTCGCATTGTTTGGGGAAGTGCCGGAGGAGGGATTTTCTGGTTGGTGGTTCCTGGAGGAGCCGCGTGGCGTTTGGGAGAGTTCCTGGGGAGCATGTGTGGAGTGTGCTGGTGGAGTTCAGAAATAAAGTTTGTTCCTGCTTGAGTGGCTCGTGATTTGTGCCCAGCCAGACTGAGGCAGTATACTCTGGATATTAGGGCTCTATCTGAAGTGTGAGGAGTAAAAATGTGTTCCCAGGATGTAGGCTCCCTATTTACCTCTCTTATTGTTTCTTTTGCTGAGAAAAAACTTTTTAGTTTGAGTATGTCCCATTTGTTGATTCTTGATTTTAACTCTTGTGCTATAGGTGTCCTATTAAGGAATTTGGAGCCCAACCCCACGAGATGGAGATTAGAGTCAACTTTTTCTTTTATCAGACGCAGAGTTTCTGGTTTGATACCTAGATCCTTGATCCACTTTGAGTTAACTTTTGTGCATGGTGAGATAAAGGGATTCAGTTTCATTTTGTTGCATATGGATTTCCACTTTTCCCAGCACCATTTGTTGAAGATGCTATCCTTTCTCCATTACATGCTTTTAGCAGCTTTGTCAAATATAAGGTAGTTGTAATTTTGTGGATTGGTCTCTGTGTCCTCTATTCTGTACCATTGGTCCACCCACTTGTTTTGGTACCAGTACCATGCTGTTTTTGTTACTATTGCTCTGTAGTATAGAGTCTGGTATCGCTATACCACCTGTTTCACTCTTCCTGCTTAGAATTGCTTTTGCTATTCTGGGTCTTTTATTTTTCCAGATGAATTTCATGATTGCTTTATCAATTTCTACAAGAAATGCCATTGGGATTTTGATTGGCATTGCATTAAACCTATAGAGAACTTTTGGTAATATCGCCATTTTGATAATGTTAGTTCTGCCTATCCATGAACAGGGTATATTTTTCCATCTTCTAAGATCTTCTTCTATTTCTCTCTTTAGGGTTCTGTAGTTTTCATTGTATAAATCTTTTACCTCTTTTGTTAGGTTGATTCCCAAGTATTTTATTTTGGGGGGGCATATTGTGAATGGGGTGGTTGTCCTCATTTCCATTTCAGAAGATTTGTCACTGATATACAGGAATGCCTTTGATTTATGCGTGTTGATTTTATATCCTGCCACTTTGCTGAATTCATTTACTAGCTCTAGAAGTTTCTTTGTAGAACCTTTTGGGTCTGCTAGGTATAGGATCATGTCTTCTGCAAATAATGCCAATTTAAGTTCTTCTTTTCCTATCTTTATGCCTTTAATTTCTTTCATCTGTCTAATTGCTCTGGCCAGTGTTTCAAGAACTATGTTGAATAGAAGTGGTGAGAGGGGGCATCCCTGTCTTGTTCCAGATTTTAGAGGGAATGCCTTCAATTTTTCTCCGTTTAGAATGATGCTAGCCTGAGGCTTAGCATAGATAGCTTTTACAATGTTGAGGTAAGTTCCTGTTATCCCTAGTTTTCTAGTGTTTTGAACATAAAGGGATGCTGTACTTTGTTGAATGCTTTTTCTGCATCTATCGAGATGATCATATGGTTCTTATCTTTAAGTCTATTGATGTGGTGAATAACATTTATTGATTTCCATATATTGAACCAGCCTTGCGTCCCAGGGATGAATCCTACTTGATCATGGTGCACAATTTTTTTGATATGTTTTTGTATCCGATTTGCCAGAATTTTATTGAGGATTTTTGCATCTAGGTTCATTAGAGATATTGGTCTGTAATTTTCTTTCTTTGAAGTGTCTTTGTCTGGTTTTGGAATCAGGGTGATGTTGGCCTCATAGAATGAATTTGGAAGAGCTCCTTCTTTTTCTATTTCCTGAAATAACTTGAAAAGTATTGGTATTAGTTCTTCTTTAAAGGGTTTGTAAAACTCCGCTGTATACCCATCCGGTCCTGGGCTTTTCTTGGTTGGTAGTCTTTTGGTGGCTTATTCTATTTCCTCCATTGATATTGGTCTGTTTAAGTTGTGTGTATCCTCCTGACTCAATCTGGGCAAATCATATGATTTAAGAAATTTATCGATGTCTTCACTATCTTCTATTTTATTGGAATATAGGGTTTCAAAATAATTTCTAATTATCTTCTGTATTTCTGTAGTGTCTGTTGTGATGTTGTCTTTTTCATCCCGTATGCTAGTAATTTGAGTTCTCTCTCTTCTTCTCTTCGTTAGCATGGCTAAGGGTCTGTTGATCTTATTTATTTTTTTGAAGAACCAACTTTTAGTTTTGTCAATTTTTTCAATAGTTTCTTTCATTTCAATTTCGTTGATTTCAGCTCTGATTTTAATTATTTCTTGCCTTCTGCTACATTTGCTGTTGTTTTGCTCTTCTTTTTCTAGGGTTTTGAGATGAAGTGTGAGATCATTTATTTGTTGGTTTTTTCTTTTTTTGAGGAATGAACTCCAGGCAATGAATTTCCCTCTTAAAACTGCTTTCATTGTGTCCCATGGATTCTGATATGTTGTGTCTGTATTTTCATTTATCTCTAAGAATTTTTTGATTTCCTCCTTTGTCTTCTGTAACCCATTGATCATTCAGTAACATATTGTTCATTTTCCAAGTGCTGTAGGATTTTTCCTTCCTTCTTTTATCATTGATTTCCAGTTTCATTCCATTATAATCAGATAAGATGCATGGTATTATCTCCACACCTTTATAATTTCTAAGGGTTGCCCTATGGCATAATATATGGTCTATTTTTGAGAAGGATCCATGTGCTGCTGAGAAAAAAGTATATCCGCTTTTTGATGGTTGATATACTCTATATATGTCGGTTAAGTCTAGGTTATTAATTGTGTTACTGAGTTCTATAGTTTCTTTATTCAACTTTTGTTTGGAAGATCTGTCCAACAGTGAGAGAGATGTGTTGAAGTCACCCATAATTATTGTGTTGTGGTCTATTTGACTCTTGAACTTGAGGAGAGTTTGTTTTATGAACATAGCAGCACCATTGTTTGGTGCATAAATATTGAAAATTGTTACATCTTGTTGGTGAATGGTTCCCTTTAACAGTATATAGTGTCCTTCTTTATCCCTTTTGATCAACTTGGGCTTGAAGTCGATTTTATTCAATATGAGTATGGCCACTCCTGCTTGCTTCCGAGGCCTGTGTGAGTGGTATGATTTTTCCCAACCTTTCACATTCAGCCTGTGTATGTCTTTTCCTATCAGATGTGTCTCCTGAAGGCAGCATATTGTTGGATCTGTTTTTTTAATCCAGGTTACCAGCCTATATCGCTTTATTGGTGAGTTTAAGCCATTAATGTTTAGGATTACTATTGATATATGGTTTGTACTTCCCGTCATGTTTGATTATTTATTTATTTTTAATTTGGTTTGTTTTTCCCTCTTTGATTAGTTTTTTTCCCACCCTCTCTCTACTGAGGTACTACCCACTGTTGGTTTTGGTTATTGTTTTTCATTTCCTCTTCGTGTAGTGTTTTGCCCAAGATGCTTTGCAGTGCTGATTTTCTGGCTGCGAATTCTTTTTACTTTTGTTTATCATGAAAGATTTTTATTTCGTTGTCAAATCTGAAACTTAATTTTGCTGGATACAAAATTCTTGGTTGGAATCCATTATCTTTCAGTGTTTGAAATACATTGTTCCAGGATCTTCTCGCTTTCAGCGTCTGTGATGAAAAATCAGCCATTAACCTAATTGGTTTACCCGTGAATGTAATCTGCCTCCTTTCTCTTATAGCTTTTAATATTCTCTCTTTTTTCTGTATGTTGGATATCTTCATAACAATGTGTCTTGCAGTTGGTCTACTGTGGTTTTGTATGCTTGGCGTCCTGTATGCATCTAGGATTTGGACATCTGTTTCCTTTTTCATGTCTGGAAAGTTTTCTATAATTATTTCATTCAACAGATTGCTCATTCCTTTGGTTTGGGCCTCTATACCTTCCTCTATCCCAATGACTCTTAAGTTTGGTGTTTTTATGTTATCCCATATCTCTTGGATGTTTTGCTCGTGGTTTCTTACCAGCCTTTCTGAGTTAGCTAGACTCTTTTCGAGATGATATATTTTGTCTTCATTGTCTGATGTTCTGACTTCTACTTGATCTACTCTACTAGTGGTACTCTCGTTTGAGTTTTTAATTTGGTTTGTAGTTTCCTACATTTCTAGGATTATTGTTTGATTTTTTTATAATCTCTATCTCCTGGTAGAGTTGATTATTTGCTTCTTGAATCTGTTTATGTAATTTGTTTTCAATGTGTTCTTTCATTGTTTGCATTTGCTGTCTAATGACCTCTTTAAGATTCCATTCCATCTGAGTAAGGAATTCCTTGAGTTCTTTATCTGACCATTTTTCTGATGCCTCTAGGTTCTCCTGTAGATTTAGGCTGTCCTGCATTGTTTGTACTCCTTTTCTTCCTTGCTTTTTCATGATGCTCATGTTACTTCCAGCTCTGTTTGACTGCTGAGTTACTGTTTACTCCTATAAATTTATTCTGGTTTTGTATATCTCTCCTTTGTGATGGGAGATTATGTCTAGAGATGTTGAGTCTTATTGTACTTTAAAGCAGATTCATTCGTTTCATAAAATGCGTATGGATTCTGATGGCCTATAGCAATCTGCGGTTTGGTCTTGGGACTTTATGTTTAGGTCGGGTGATGTGATAGTATAGGGGTTGGTATATCTTGGCAACCTTGGAAGATTGCTCTACTGAAGGAGGATATTAACAGGAGAATGGTCCGGAGTATTTGGGGGTATCTAGGGACTTGGGAGCACTATATATTGCCTTGGAACATTTACCTATATACTTGGTAAATTACACATAAACAGAGTCGTAATGCTTGGGAGGAAAGGTATGAGAAGGGGAAGGAAGAAGTCACTAAAGAGAATGAGAGAAAGGAGAAAATAGGTAGAATACAAGAAAAGGGGAAAAAGGAAATTGAAAAGAAATGAAAAAAAAGGATAAATGCAGTCTTAAAGTTCGATTAACTTCTCTTCCAGTAGGTGGAGCTGTGCCCACCAGGCCAAGCTTCTCCTCTCAATACACAGGAAACAATCCCTGTGAGGCAGCTCCTCCTCCCCCACTGGGCAGCTCTCCAATCCTGGTCACTCGGGGCCTTTCCTGGTCTCCAGCCACCTCCCAGCTTCTCCTGCTATCCAGGCCCCACTCACCGGTGGCGTTCTCCACAGAAGTAGCTACATGCTGGGCCTGAAGCCCCCTGGGTGCCCTATTTTCTTTTAAAGACTGTGTGCTCTCTCTGTTTGCCATTCACCCAGACCCCAAGGTTGTGGAGCACGGGGCTGGGGACCCTCAGCTTATTTTGCCTGATTCCCTCCAGTAGCCACGCCCCCGGGAGTTGGCGCAAGAGACCTTGGTTGTCAGGGCTCTTGGGAGTGGTAGCCAGGGGTCAGGCGCCACTCCTGACTCCCTCGGGTCTGACAAGCACTCTCACGGAGAGCTGGGGAGGGGCCCTTGAGATTTCCCCGCTGTGTGGAGACGCCGGCCGAGGGTCACACACCTGCAGTCACCGCTCTCGCTGGGGAACGATCCCATCTGCCGAATTCTGTTGACGTCAGTTCTCTGCCATGGTGGACGCCCTTATCTCTGCCGGGGTGTCTGATGGGAACGGTGGGTCCGGTCCGTCTCTCCCAAGTCCCACCTCAGCTCTGGGCCCGCTGGCCTATGGAGGCTTGGTTGGCCCCACCTCAGAAGATTCACAAAAGAACCGAAGAGTTGTTTCTCTATTCCGCTCGAGGGTCTCTGTAGCGCTGAGTTGTGGCCGTTTGGCGGCTGGAGGCAAACAATCATCCAGTAACTCTGCGTGTGGGGCAGCCTGAATTCACCCTCGCCGATCCCGCTGTGGCCTCTGGGAAGCTCAAACTGCTCGCCCAAGATCCACTTCAGCCCAGCATTACCAAAAGTTCCTGAGCAAACAGCATTCAGATGGTCTGGCGCAGCTGAGGAGGTCACAGGATTGATCTCTCCGCACCCGCCACCATGTTGAAAATCCCCTTTTTTATTTTTTTTTAAAGGTAAGATTGGCCCCCAAACTCATCTCCCACTCTCAGTTTATATATTCTCTCTTTCTAAACTGCCCGATCCACTTTTGGACAAAGGAAAAAATGCTGTGAACTATCAAATTTTTATATACTTTATTTTATTGTACTGACTCCTGAATACAATCTCAGTTTCTTTTAGAAATTATATTGAACTGTAATAAATGAAACTTAAATAAATGAATAGGGTTTAGGTGGCAGAGACTTCTGAGATCCCTCTAGCGGTTTGAAAATACAGCTTTAAATGACTTGACGACTGTTTTAAAAAAAAAATGGAGTCCAATTCCCTTCCCTTGAATGTGAGTCAGATTTAGTGCTTTGTTTCTAATAAATAGAATGTGGAGGAGCTACTCTCCTGACTTCCTAGGCTTAGTCAGGAAAGGCCACACAGCTGGGCCTGACTCTCTTCTGCTCTCCTGGGACACACACCATTGGTGTGATCCATCCGCCATGCTGAGAGAGGGCTGAAGAGCTACAGGAAAGCCCAACAGCTAGCATCAACCACTAGGCCTATGAGTGACTGAGCCTGTGCAGGATTCCTGTCCCTGGTCTTTGAGCCATTCCTAGATGATGCCGAGTTGTCCCTGCTATGGCCTGCACAACTGTAATATCAGCAAAATAAATGTAGTCACTTTTTAAGCCACTACATTTAGGGCAGTGGTTCTGTTGAAATAAATCTTCAGAACAAGCACATCCAACCATTGGCCCTGAAGTTCCAATTGTAGAACACCTTGAATAATTTAAATAAAATAACTGTAAACCCAAATGCAGACACTGGACCTATCATAGGGGAATTGTGGGGGACTGTAGTCTTGGTATTTTTTATTTTTACATCTCATCAGCTATACTGATGCCCCATTAGTTTCAATGGGAAATCAACCATGGAGTTGGTTCTTCTCCCCTTTATTAGGCTGGGAAAAATAATAGATTTCAAAGTATGACTGACACACTTTCTAATGGAATTTTCACATTATCTCATCCTTTATCACAGGTGCCTCAGATCCCACATATCCTAACCAAAATATTGTGTTCCCCTCTGCGCTGATCCTCCCCAATGCTTCTCTTCACCATCCGTTCAGTTGTTTGACTTAGAAATTGTTAGAGTCTGTAAACAAGTCAAAAATAACACCTGGCATTTTGCCAGGGGAATGTTAGAGTTCGTAAACAAGTCTGGATGGTGCCTGGCAAAATGCCAGAGGGAGTGGTTTGAGAAGTAACAAAAGCTAGCCATTAAGTGTGGAGATTCCTTATTGGTTGACTGATGTATCTAGTTTATGCTAATTAGATAAGCTATGTGGAATGTATAAATACTGCTCCTGTCCTGCAATAAATGGCTCCTACTCCTTCTGTATCAATCTACACAAGTTGTTCGTCACCCCCCAGTTATTTTGCTGCAGCCGGACTGCGGCAGATGGTGGCCCGTACGGGGAGCCCCGGGACACTTGGGGGTAAGTGACGAAAAAAAGCTGCCCGTCCATAGATAGGGCGAGAGGAAAAATGACCATTTCGAGAAAATGGAGAAGATTGATACAGTATGTTTGTGTCTTGTTTTGTCTCAGTGTATTGTATTGTCTTTGTGATGAAAATATGGAAGGGGTGAAAAGTAAATTACTAAGGGAAGAAGGCACCCCAGTGGAACCAAGAATAGTTAGGGCATGTGTTGATAGAATCCCAGGAACTCTAGTCAGAAAGAAAAAGAAAGTTCAGAAGAAGAAGGATTATCAGGAAAAAAGTTGCAGCAAAAGGCTATTACTAAATACTTTTCGTTACCGGAGGGTGCGTGAAGCGGAGAGGCGGCTGCCGAGTGTGCAAGCCGGTCACAGCACAGCAAGGATTTTCCAAGAGGCAGTGGTGGCTGGCCCTTCCCCGCCTCCTGGCCAGGGAGCTAGCTCTTCCACTGAAGCGAGCCCAAATCTAGACCTGACCTGGAGGCACAGTCTCGCAGGCTCTTGCTCCCTGTGCCCAGTAGCAGTTTGAGTCCGGGACACTCCCCAGGGCCATCTGGGGCTGCCCGGGACGCTACAGCCAGCAAAAGACGTTACTGGCGTCCCTGATGTTTGGTCATTTTCAATGCCAATAACTAAACTACAGTGGTTCTCCCACACCTGGAAGCTAATGAGTAATGAGCACTATTAAGGCTTATTTCAAATGTAAAAAACCTTGAGATAATGTACTAAATCATTCAGAAGGTTGTTTTCTTAGTGCCTGCTGGAATACTACAGGATTTTCTTTAGCCATCCGGAGTTCCTGCCTTTGTCCCAGTGCCGGTGGGGACCAAGGTGGAAGAATTTCCAGTGTTGCTGAAAACCGGATGAGACTTCGGCTGAGAAACGGACGAGACTTCGGATCAAGCTAGTTGCCTGCAGAACTTACCTGGACTGTGATTTAAGCTGGCTGCCTGCAGAACTTACCTGGACTGTGATTTAAGCTAGCTGCCTTCAGAACTTACCTGGACTGTGATTTACCTAGACTGTGAGTTAATTTATTGAGACACTGCTTTACCTGGACTGAGACAACAAACTGTAATCTACAACAAATTGTAACTTGGTATCTTTGCTGATATAATTCTTCCAAGGGCTTCTTGCATGGAGCCATCAATTGGCTTGGTATTGTGGCATTTTGTATCCTCCCTTTCTGTTTGTGACAGGTTATTTATGGTGTTTCTGTAAAAACCACTATGGTCGTTATTTAAATTAAACAAAAGGGGGAAATGTTAGAGTCTGTAAACAAGTCAAAAATAACACCTGGCATTTTGCCAGGGGAATGTTAAAGTTCGTAAACAAGTCTGGATGGTGCCTGGCAAAATGCCAGAGGGAGTGGTTTGAGAAGTAACAAAAGCTAGCCATTAAGTGTGGAGATTCCTTATTGGTTGACTGATGTATCTAGTTTATGCTAATTAGATAAGCTGTGTGGAATGTATAATGCTCCTGTCCTACAATAAACGGCTCCCACTCCTGCTGTATCAATCTACACAAGTTGTTCGTCACCCCCCAGTTATTTTGCTGCAGCCGGACTGCGGCAAGAAATGGTCCGTGTTTTCTTTCTCTCTTCCTTCCTCACAATCATCAGATCTTATGGACACTATCTCCTGACCACCCCTGAATCGGCTCTTTTCTCTCTGTGGGCAGTGGTGCTGAGTGCAGGCCCCACACTCTCTCTCCAATGTAAGCACAGAGCCTCTGTGTTGGTGTTTTGACCTTTGATCTTCTTCCCTTCCAATGCTCTCCCCCCACACAGGGCCTTTTCTTCAAAATTACACACGTGACTGAATATTTTCAATGGCCCTTTGGTGTTTGGGGGGAATCCCTGCGTTTCTTAGCATGGCTTCTAAGGCCCTTCATGATCTGATCCTGTTTCCCATCCAGACTCCCTTCCCAATCCCCTTCCTCTCATCAGAGAGGAGCAAGAGATGACCCCTCAGAACTCTCCCCAGTCTTTATTTTTTAAATTTTTTATTTGTTCTTGTTGGTTATTCCTGACAGTGGCATGTATTTTGACATATCCTACATATGTGGAGGGTGACTTCCCATCCAAATTTTTACTTTTATACCTAAAATTTATTTTTCTTTTAAGCCAAACCTTCCCTCCTTTACTCTTTCACAGAAAAGGAGAGGTGAGCCCTTCCCTCTCCGTGCCGCATGTCCCAGCCCATATCTACAAAGAGACACAAGCCCAGTGACTCAGAGTGTTCTTAAAACTGCTTCAGTGTTTGACTCAAACTCTTCTAAGTAACTTTCGACCAAAAAAAAGAAGCGGAAGGGCAAATGTTTCTCAGAATACATGAAATAAAGCATTATTCAGTTATTGAAAAGTGATATTTAGGTTTTCTAGGATGTTCTCCATGAATGCTCAGGTTGGCCCACGTGCTCTTAAGCCATCCTTCCTTCCTTCTTTCCCTCTTCTTTTCTTTCTCCCTTCCATCCTTCCTTTCTTCCTTCTCTTCTTCTCTTTTAATAGGGGTGGGATTTGTTGGTTTGCTTTCTCCCTTAGATTCCACATTGCATGGCATTGTGTATTGAAGAGCCTGATCTTAGAATCTTCTTGTCTTACTGATGGTGTGCACTTGAACAGCAGTTTTATGTCTAGAGCCCACGTATTCCAGCTACAAATTGGAGTTTAGAATAGAACTTCACATGACTGTTGTGACTTAAGAGTGTGCATATACGCAGGCTCCATATAAATGTTCTGAGTGGACACTGTCACCTTCACGTTGATGGTGTGTAGGAACACCTGTGATCTGCTTTGTGAGGAATTAGGATTTTGTCTTGGACCATATACAAACTAACAAAACAATTTCTTCATTAGAAACTATATTTATAACTATATACTAATGTTTATTCTGATGAATATGAAAAACCCATTAGTTGTGGCATTTAATCAATGTTAAAGCTCATAAAATTTCTCTAATACTAATCAAAGCATTAATATAATTGACAAACTCCAAAGGAAGACAGATTCTTTTAGGTTTCTAATAAAAGTAAAGATGCTGCATTAGAATACATTATCTGTCTCCCTTCCCCAGACTGCTAATTATTCTTTGAGATTATGAAAAAATTCAAATGCACAGTGCATACTAAAATACCATGACTCTGTTTACTGTATTCATAGGAACCCAAAGTCAGCAGTGCCTTCTTCTTTTCTTAAATTTATTTATTTATTTATTTATTTATTTATTTATGTGTTCTAATTTTTTATACAAGGCAGCAGAATGCATTTCAATTCATAGTACACAAATGGAGCCGAATTTCTCATTTCTCTGGTTGTACACAAAGTAGAGTCACACCATTTGTGTCTTCATACATATACATAGGGAAATGATGTTCATCTCATCCCACTGTCTTTCCTTCCCCCTCCTGGGCCCCCTCACAGCCCCTCCCTCCCCTCACCCTATACAAAGTTCCTCCATTCCTTCCATGTTCCCCTTAACCCTCATTATGGATCAGCATCCACTTATTGGAGAGAATATTTGGCCTTTGGTTTTTTGACATTGGCTTACTTCACTTAGCATGATGTTCTCCAATTACATCCATTTACCTGCAAATGCCATGATTTTATTCTCTTTTAATGCTGAGTAATATAAATATATATATGAGATATATAGATATAGTATAGATATAGATATATAGATATGTGATATATATATATATATATTGCATTTTCTTTATTCATTCATCTATTGAAAGACATCTAGTTTGGTTCCACAATTTAGCTATTACAAATTGTGCTGCTATAAACACTGATGTGGTTGTGTCCCTGTAGTATGCTGTTTTAAGTTCTTAGGGTATAAATCAAGGAGTGGTATAGCTGGGTCAAATGGTGGTTCCATTCCAATTTTTCTAAGGAATCTCCATACTGCTTTCCAGATTGGTTCCACCCATTTGCCATCCCACCAGCAATGTAAGAGTGTGACTTTTTCCCCACATCCTCACCAACACTTATTGTTGCTTGTATTCTTAATAGCTGCCATTCTGACTGGAGTGAGATGAAATCTTAGAGTAGTTTTGATTTGCATTTCTCTAATTGCTAGGAATGTTGAACATTTTTTATTTATTTGTTGATTGATTGTATATCCTCTTCTGAGAAGTGTCTGTTCAGTTCCTTGGTCCATTTATTGATTGGGTTATTTGGTTTTTTTGGTGTTAAGTTTTTTGAGATTAGTACTCTGACGTGTGTGGCAAAAATTTGCTCCCACAATGTAGGCTCTCTCTTCGCCTCATTGATTGTTTCTTTTGCTGAGAAGAAGCTTTCTAATTTGAATCCATCCCATGTATTAATTCTTGATTTTATTTCTTGTGCTTTAGGAGTCTTGTTAAGGAAGTAGGGTCCTAATCCAACATGATGAAGATTTGGGACTACTTTTTCTTCTATTAGGCACAGGGTCTCTGTTCTAATTCCTAGGTCCTTGATCCACTTTGAATTGAGTTTTGTGCATGGTGAGAGATAGGGGTTTAGTTTCATTTTACTGCATATGGATTTCCAGTTTTCCATTTGTAGAAGAGGCTATCTTTTCTCCAATGTATGTTTTTGGAGCCTTTGTCTAGTATGAGATAACTGTATTTATGTGGGTTTGTCTCTGTGTCCTCTATTCTGTACCATTGGTCTACAAGTCTATTTTGGTGCCAATATCATGCCATTTCTGTTACTATAGCTTTGTAGTATAGTTTAAGGTCTGCTATTGTGATGCTACCTACTTCACTCTTCTTGCTAAGGATTGCTTTGGCTATTCTGGGTCTCTTATTTTTCCAAATGCATTTCACAATTGCTTTTTCTATTTCTAAAAGGAATGTCATTGGGATTTTGATTGGAATGCATTTAATCTGTATAGTGCTTTTGGTAGTACGGTCACTTGGACAATATTAATTCTCCCTATCCAAGAACAGAGGCGATCTTTCTATCTTCTAAGGTCTTCTTTAATTTCTTTCTTTAACATTCTGTAGTTTTCATTGTAGAAGTCTTTCACCTCTTTCATTAAAGTGATTCCCAAATTTAACTTTTCCTAATTTCTCTTTCAAAGGATTCATCACTGTTGTACAGATATGCATTTGATTTCTGAGTGTTGATTTTTTTATCCTGCTACTTTGCTGAATTCATTTATTAGTTCTAGAAGTTTTCTGATGGAATTTTTTGGAAAGTTTAAGTATAGAATCATGTCGTAGGCAAATAGTGATAGTTTGAGGGGTTTTTTCCTATTTGCATCCCTTTAATTTCGTTGTCTGTCTAATTGCTCTGGCTAAAATTTCAAGGACTATGTTAAATAGAAGTGGTGAAAGAGGGCATCCTGTATTGTTCCAGGTTTTAGAGGGAAATATTTCAATCTTTCTCCATTTAGAATGATGTTGGTCTTGGACTTAGCATAAATAGCTTTTACAATGTTGAGATATGTTCCTATTATCCCTAGTTTTTGTAGTGTTTCGAACATGAAGAAGTGCTGTATTTTGTCAAATGCTTTTTCTGCATCTATTGAGATGATCATATTATTCTTATCTTAAAGTCCATTGATGTGATACATTACATTTATTGATTTCCATATTTTGAACCAACTTTGCATCCCTGGGGTGAACCCCACTTGATCGTGGTGCACTATCTTTTTATATGTTTTTGTATTCATTTTGCCAGAATTTTATTGAGAATTTTTGCATCTATCTTTATTAGACATGTTGGTCTCAAGTTTTCTTTCCTTGATGTGTCTTTGTATGGTTTGGGAATCAGGGTGATATTGGCCTCATAGGATGAGTTTGGAAGTGTTCCCTTTTTTTCTATTTCATGGAATAATTTGAGGAGTATTCGTATTAGTTCTTCTTTGAAGGTCTTGTAGAACTCAAATGTGAATCTGTTGGTCTTGGGCTTTTCTTGGTTGGTAGGCTTTTGATGGCATCTTCTGTTTCATTGCTTGAAATTGATCTGTTTAACTTATGTATATTATCCTGATTCAGTTTGGGTAAATCATATTACTCTAGAAATTTGTTGATGTCTTCAATATTTTCCATTTTATTAGAGTTTAGATTTCCAAATAGTTTCCAATGATCTTCTGTATTTCTGTAGTGTTCATTGTGATATTTCCTTTTTTATCACTGACTTTAGCAATAGTCATTTTAGTAATTCAACTAAGTTTTCTCTCTCATTCTCTTTGTTAGTGTGGCTAAGGGTTAATCAATTTTATTTATTTTTTCAAAGAATCAACTTTTTGTTTTGTCAATATTTTCAATTGTTTCAATTTCATTAATTCAGCTTTGATTTTAATTATTTCTTGTCTTCTACTACTTTTGGTGTTGATTTGCTCTTCTTTTTCTAGGGCTTTGAGATGTAATGTTAGATCATTTATTTTTTGACTTTTTCTTCTTTAAAGGAATGAACTCCATGCAATGAACTTTACTCTTAGTACTGCTTTCATTGTTTCCCAGAGTTTTCATTATGTTGCATCTGTGATCTCATTTACCTCTAAGAATTTTTTAATCTCCTCTATGATATCTTCTGCAATCCATTGTTCATTCAATAGCATATTATTTAGTCTCTAGGTGTTGGAGTAGCTTCTATTTTTTATTTTATCATAGATTTCTAATTTCATTCCATTATGATAGAATGCAGGATAGTATTTCTTTATTTTTTTTTTTTTCGTATTTGCTGAGAGTTGCTTTGTGGCATAATATATGATCTATTTTAGAGAAGGATCCATATGCTGCTGAAAAGAAAGTGTGTTCACTCTTTGATGGATGAAATATTCTATATATGTCTGTTAAGTCTAAATTATTGACTATATTATTGAGTTCTAAAGTTTCTTTGTTTTGCTTTTGTTTGGAAGATCTATCCAGTGGTGAAAGTGGTGTGTTAAAGTCACCCAGTATTATTGTGTTGTGGCCTATTTGACTCTTTAACTTAGAAGAGTTTGTTTGATGAACGTAGATGTTCCATTGTTTGGAGAACA
The DNA here is from genome assembly GCF_047511675.1 of Marmota flaviventris. NCBI lineage: Eukaryota > Metazoa > Chordata > Mammalia > Rodentia > Sciuridae > Marmota > Marmota flaviventris. Next base: position 72,644,245 of record NC_092513.1, read on the forward strand.
TATATTTATAATTTTTATGCCTTGTTGATCTCTGGTTCCCTTAAGCAGTGTGAAATGTCCTCTTCTTTGCTTCCTTCATAGATGTTTAGGAGACAGCAGGCCACAGTTCATGATCGCCTAACACGACTCTTGTTAGACACATTGGAGTATAACAAGGAATCAGACACATGCTTGGAAGAAGCTCATCAAGATAAACTCTACTTCTGCAGAAGGGTGTGCTACCAAAAAAATATCTGGCCAGCAAGTGCACACAGATTGGGGACAACCAGCATTTTATCCCCTGGAGTGCAAGGTCCTTCTCTTGGCTCCTTGTTGGCTGAATACTATGGGGTGTACAGTCTTCCTGAATGTTGCCTCCGTTTTACTGACTCCTATTGGGTTATTTAAATAAATATACCTTTAGTTGTTCCCACCTCCCTTTGTTCTTCTCTGGTGGAAAAGCTTTCCTGGGTGCATGCGTTCTGACAGGTAAGCAGCTCTCACTTCTTCTCTGTTGGTTAGGCTACTTTGTCAAAGGGCTGTTCAGGTGCGTGGACTTTGGATCTGTTACATGTGGTGAGCCGCTTCTGCTGTTTCTGCAGACTATGGTCGCCATTAGTAGATGGCGCCGGCTTCCACTGTGGTCTGTGACAAACAACTCCTTATCTAGGAGAGTTGGCACATGATTTTTCACCACCCTGTGAGAAAGCTCCACGCTGCAGCTTTGCATTGGGGCTTGGGATGCTTTATTAAGGCTGGGAGGGGCATCCGAGAGTTAGAAGAAGAAATATCAAGGACCTAAATAAACTGCTGAAAGAAGATTCCTGAGTTGCGTCTTCCTTGCGGGCAAGGGGTCGCGACAGTTACATCCATAAGCTTCAGTGCTATTGCATAACTTTCCCTTCTGCTTTATTTCTCCTCTGGTTGTCTTTCTTACATCCCAATTTTACATTTAAGGCTAACGCTGTATTCTGAAAATGGACCACTGGACTTTCTCTTTCTCACACTGTAATGAGCACATACATGGCTGCCACTTTTCCCCAGCAAAGAAAACAGTCTCAGGCTTCATCAGAGATGGTGCAGGCATGGGCTCATCAATACCATGGCAGGACAGGGAAGGCAGATCCTGTGATGGTGGTCACAGGTAAAGGAAGGGGAGCCCCCAGAGTCCTCATGGGGAGGCAAGATGTGACACCCTACACTTTGTGACTAAAACATGTGAAGGCTTATTATTATTTTGACTTTCATTTCCTCAAAAGATATTAGAGACTCAATAGATTGGTAAGCTGGCTAATTCTATTTTACAATGTTAAATCTATTTAAAAATTGAATAAAAATCACATTGAATGTATTTTATTAAAAACAAAATACCTGATATATCAAGAAATTTGTAATGTTTTGAACAACCAACAATAAAAAAAAATAAAAAATAAAAAATACCCATCCTTACTTCTATTTATCCATTTGATCCTTAAATTCTAATCATATTATCTATTGAACTCATACTATTTGTTGAAAATATTTAAATCTTATTTAAATATAGTAAACTATATTTCATATTACTTAGCTTTTTAATTGTATAAAAATGAATATGTGTGTGTGTGTATATACACATACATACGATATATGTGTGGGGTTTTTTTCCTTGTACAATTAGAAAGACATTCTCTGTTTCTAAAATGAAGGACAAAGATAAAGTCTACTTATTTGCTTGTTATTATCATTTGCTTATCATCATTTATTAAGGTAGGTATTATAAAACAATAGATTTACTTTTGTTTACGTAATATAAAGAATTACTGTTTCAGCAATTGCATGTGTTTATATGTATGATTTCATCCTCTAATAAATTCCAAAAAAATTAGGTAATTCTAGATTTGTTTTTATTTTAATTATTAGTGATTTGTAATTAGTTATATATCATGAAGGGAAGATCTAATTTCTAAAACGATAATCTGAGAATCAATGTTTGTTTGCAGATTCAGAGCAGAAAACTTCTTTCATCAGACTTGAATTTTTAGTTAAATCTGTTCTGTAAGTACAAAGGAAGGAAACTAAAAGGAAGACATTTGTTTTTGTACAAGATTTGGCATATTTCTGATAACTGGAATGACCTCAGCTTCTAGACTAATGCCCTGTGGCAAGAACAGCATCTGTCACCCAGGTGCTGTTCAATACATGCTACTTGAATGAATCAATAAATCATGCTATTTAGCTCCCTTAGCAGAGAGAGTAGGAAATATTTGCGAATCTAATCATACAAAACTCAAAAACCATAGCAATCATTCCTAAAAGCAGGGGGTTGGATGGTGTGTCATGACACCATTGGAGGTCAGAGTCCTGGGTTCTAGTCATGGCCTGTCTTGACCAACACCTCAGCCCTGGGCAAATCCCTTGTACCCTAAACCTCTGCTTCATCATATGTAATATGGACACCAATCTGCATTAGAACCCACTTAACCCACACCACGCTTTTCCTTATGATCTTTAGAGAAATGTAAAGTGAGATTGTTAAATAATATTTCCATTATAGTTTCTGTTTTCAACTATATGAACCCCTGTGTGGTCTAATAGTAATGGAACATAAATCCAGAAAACAAGTTCCATCTTTTATTACAATAATTTCCCCTGTGTATTCAATGAAATGGAAGCAGAAGGCTGTTTTCATGCCTGACTAATATCAAAGAAAGCAATTTTCATAAATCCATAGAGTCACACAATGGGAAAAGTTCTTTAATGTTTTGTGAATTATACTTTTTTATTATTATCATTCACACAGTACAACAGGTCACACCATTGACCTTTTATTGGGGTACAATTCTATTAAATTTAAAATATGTATGTGACCAGCTAGGTTTCCTTGGGCATATCCCAAACACAAACAAATTGTGGAAAATCCAATTATCTTATTGGCTTTACCTCAGGAGATTACCAGACAGAATTCCCTTTACTTTGTTGAAAGGGTTTCTCTTCTTCATTTCTTAAAATACCCACTTTGGGCTTAAAAAAAAAAAACCAATCTGCACTTTGATTTCACTGTATGAAACTTGGCTTAAATGGCATAAGTCCTTTTACTGAGTGTTGGTGTTATGACCCTTCATTCCCATGCTTTGTAAGAGTGAAGGACATTTTCATGTCATCAAATCTGGAAATATTAAAAGCCATAACCTAAAGCAGTGCAAGGACATGCGTACGTGTTTTAGTCAGCTTTTTCGCTGCTGTGACCAAAACACCTAACAAGAACAACCAGAAAAGGAAACGTTTATTTGGGGCACAGTTTCAGTGGTCTCAGTCCACAGATGGCTGACCCCATTGCTCAGGTACTGAGAGGAGGCAGAACATCATGGCAGAAGTGTGTGGCAGAGGAAAGCAACTCAGGACATCACAACATAGACGCTCTGCTCACCAGGACAAAATATAAACCCCAAGGAGCCACCTCCTCCAGCTACACAGTACCTGCCACCTGCTGTCCGGCACTGACCACCCAATTAATCCCTCTCAGGGGATTAATGCATTGATTATGTTCAGGATCTCACAACCCAAACATTTCACCTCCTTCCTGCATTGTCTCACACATGAGCTTTTAGGGGACACCTCATATCTAAGCCACAACAATAATGAAAGCTGAGGAATGCACTGAATTTTCACTAATGCGGAGCTCAAACAAGAATCACACTGTTTTGGTTTTTTTCCATTTCCTCTTAAAGGTCACAACACTATAATGAAAAATGTGAACATCAACTAAGTATTGAAAACAAATACCTATTTTGGCAATGCAGTGCCTTCAAACTATTTTAGACTATGATTCTTACAATACTCGAGTTTCAAGTTAAATGTTAAAAATTGTCTGTGCCTATCTATTGATTTCTCAGGAAAATACCCTTCAAACTGGTTTTGCTACTAGGACCAGATTGTAAACAATAATTTTATTATCTTTAGTTTTCCGTTTATTTGGCAAATATGATAGACAAAAATTTAAGCAAATTGTTTTCTAAAGACTGAGATGTAGCCAGGCATGGTGGTGAACACCTGTAATGCCAGCTACTCAGAAGGCTGAGACAGGAGGATTGCAAGTTTAAAGCGAGCCTCAGCAACTCAGTGAGACCCTAAGCAGCTTAGTGACACTTTGTCTGAAAATAAAACAAAAAAAGAACTGGAGATGTGGCTCAGTGGTTAAGCACCCCTAGGTTCAATCCCCAATACCAAAAAAAAAAAAAAAAAAAAAAAGACTGCGACGTTACATGTGTCTTGTATATTGTAAAGAATTGGTTGGCGTGAATTCATTCTTAAATATTCACTTTCCATTTGTAAGCAGGCATCTAAATTCAAACTAAAATTTTACTTTCATGTAGACAATGCACACTTCCTCACCAACAGGGTCCATTAACCTTGGGCTCTGAATAAACATTATCTGTTTCAGATAATGGAAACTTGGACAAACAAAAGAACCAAGATGGTTTATTATGGTCCTCAGGAGTATTCAAAAAACATCTTTTTTAAACAATTTTTTTAAAGTGTTCAGGTTTATTGTGAAGATTGTTTATGTAAAGCTGATATTTTTATGAATTTCCAGTGTGCTTTAATTTATCTGTTGTTTCTACTTGTCCACAGAAGATACACAGATTTTCATCATAATTATAACAAATTATTTAAACCACATGTTAGGTGATGCATTTCCCTTTTCTCGTGAAAGAAAAACAAAGTTGAATCAAAACCCAATTCTATGTCTGAAGGAAGTTCAACATCCTCCTCAAAAGTCATGAACTCCCCCAGGTGCATAGAGGTTTCCTGTTCATTGAGAAGGTTGATTTTATGTGTGAGCTTGACTGGACCATGGGTGCCCATTGATTTGGTTAAGCACTATTGAGTGTGTCAAATATTCTCTTGGATGTGTGGGTGCTAACACACAACAAGGGAGGGAGGGGGGAAAGGAAGTTCAGTGATTTAGACAAAGGGGAATGAAGGGAAGGGAGTGGGGATAGGAATAGGAATGACAGTGGAATGAATGTGATTTAACTTTCTTATGTTCTCATATGAATACACAACCAGGGAAACTCCACATCATGTACATGCACATGTATAGTTAGGATAAGTTATACCCCATGTATGTATGATATGTCAAAATACACTCCACTGTCATGTGTATCTAAAAAGAACAACAAAAAAAAGAGATATTGTGTAGCTTTACAACAGAAGGGTTTAGGGTTTCTGTCATTAATCATGTATCATTTAAATGTTTCCTAAATCAGATGGATGCTTGGTTACCCATTTTAAGAATATTGATAATTTGATTCTTCAGTTATGCACTACATAATATAATCAAGATGATGCAAAATGTATTCAAGGTAAATAACCAACAGCTGTGCACTATTTTCCTTTAACATATTATTCTGGCAGTGCTGTCTGGTCAGAAACATGGCTAATATATGGTTAATAATAATCGGTTACATCTGGAAAAGAGCAAACTCAAACACATTTTTAAGAGTGTGTCTGTGAGGGTGTTGGGTTTTATTAAGTGCTCACAGAAGATTCCAGATCATTTATGTAGTATTTGAGCTGGGGATATGATTCCCTGAGCCCACTTTCTTCTTTCTCTGAGTCTTTGAGCTGAGTCTTCTCCTGACTATGAACTCAAACTGGAACTGAAACTTATATCACCAGCCATCCTGCTTCTCAGACCCTCAGACTTAGACTAGAACTGTATCATTGGTAATCCTGGGTCTCCTCTTACCAACTTTCTATCTCGGAATTCAGTCTCCATAATTTCTTAAAATAAATCTACCTGTTTATCTATCTATCTTCTATCTGTCTCTCTGTATCTAACCTGTTGGTTTATTTATTTGGAGGTACATGACCAATACAGATTAGTACTGAGATTACTGCAGATTTGGTAATATTAGTGGTTCTAGATTAGTACTGAGATTACTGCAGATTTGGTAATATGAGTGGTTCTACATTAGTACTGAGATTACTGCAGATTTGGTAATATGAGTGGTTCTAGAGGAACCAATTTTTTAAAGATTTTCTGAATTCATTCTGAGGTCTCTGGAATGATTCTCTAATCTCATTAGAATTAAGTATTCTATTGGTCCTATTTGTAGTGGTGAAGAGAGCACTAATAGTCCACAGCATGATCTGGGAATAAAATATGCAAAATATCACTGTTGGATAATCCGAATCAACTGATGAAAGAAGCAATGATGGGATAATACTTCCAAATGTATTTGGGAAACTAGTGAATATAATGAGATTGGCTGGTTCTTCTTAATGTCACTGGACAAGTTAGAGAAAGAAGAAAGTGAGCTCAGGGAATCATATTCCCAGCTCAAATGCTACATAAATGATCTGGAAGCTTCTGTGTTCACTAAAGGAGACCCTTATCTCCTATAGCTTCAGGTCTGAGATTACTGAAAATAAAACCCAGAATCTCACCCTGTGGATGACTGAATTTCAATATAAGATGAAGCCCTAGCCTTATAAGATATTTACTGGTACAGTGAGGACATTGATTGGGAAGGAAGGGAATTCTGAATGTTGGAATGAAGACACGAAATGTAGGAAGGTCCTGGTGAAGTTGGAGACATTGAGCCCCTAAATTCTGACTAGTTTTCTTTTCTGGTAGAAGAGGCCTCCCTACCCCAAGTGGGAGCAGCCACTCTGCTTCCAGATAAGGGTATTGCCTGGGGAAATTCAAATAATCTCCCCTAGAAATTTACCGTCAAGATAATGCTGAATCTCCTCAGGATCCACTCTCTCCAGCCACCCTTTGCTTCTAGAATTATAACTACATTGAAGCCCCAGGAGGCCCCTAATAAAGGCAAGTTAAAAAGTGTGACCTAAGAGAGAGTGAACTATACTCCACAAGAAGTACCTGAATTTTCTGAGTTGGACAGTCAGAAATCTGCAGGACATGTTTAGGAATGGATATTAAGGTTATGGGATAATGGTAGAAAAAAAACATAAATTTGGATTAGGCTGAATTTATTGATAGCAATTCACTAAATAGAGATTCTACATTTAATGATGGAGCTTGGGAGTCAAAAAGGCTTCTAACAGCTTATTCATTCAGTTGACTGAAACATGGCCCAAAAGGTAGCCCACAATGAACAAGATGGAAATGTCAGATCTGCTTTCTTTTAATGTAGAAGAAAGAATTCAGTGTTTTGGAGGTTGGAGCGTAAGAATGAGTTTGTCATGTAAGACCTAATCACCCATACAGGGAGAGTACAGAAAACATGTCTTTTACCACTACTTTGGGAAATATATTTGTGGTGGGGGGTTCTGTGATTATTCTCCTTTGTAAGCCAGCCCTTACAGTGGAGATTGCAGGGATTGTATTGGGAAACCTAAGCAAGGGAAGTAACTGGATCCCAGGATGTCAGAAGCCAAGTGGCAGCCCCAATGTCAAAGTGCACGTGGTTTCTGTCATGGAGACAGAGTCAACAAAGCAATTAGAACAGTCTGACCCATGGAGACCTGTGGTGCTGGCGAGTTGATTATGATGTTCCCAGAAGTGAAACACACAGGAAGCTTCCTAAACTCTTGTTTTATCTGCATAAGCAAAACTCAAGTGAATAAAAGTTTCAACTGAATCAGTCACAGCTCCTCAATCAATGTTCATATTTGAGCCAGTTTATAGACCCAGAACCCCTCGAATAAAGGGAAGACTAGGTCTCCTTGAGGTAGGACCACAGAATAGTAAAAAAAAAAAGTACTGTTAAACTTTCTCACAGCTTCTCCAAAGGTAGGTACCTTTAATCAGGATAATTATGCACTAGGGAAAAAGAACTAATCATGTGGTGAAGCCCCTGGCCCTAAACAGGGAAAAGAATAAGTTCCCTGTCCCTTGTTTCGCATGTAAAGGCGAGAAAACCACCGAAGTCTGAATTAGCCTTGTGGGCTTCCACCGAAGTCTGAATCAGCCTTGTGGGCTTCCTGTCTATCTGCCCTCATAGAGCACTTGGGACAGATTGTACCTACTGATTAGCTGGCACAGCTGAGCCTTACATGAGCACCCTGCAAAACCAGAACTAGTTTACTTAAAGCTGCCTGAAACCGCTTCCTGCAGTAAAGAATGTGTGTATGTGTGTGTATGCTTAACCCAGAGTATGGGAGGATATATAAAAGGGGGGGAAAAAATAAAATCTCTCTCTCCTGGATGAAGAACCTTGGTGTCCTGTGTCTTTTAACCTCGCCGTCCCTCGCCGGACTCGGCTCCCTTGGCCGGACGCGGCATAATCAGAACTCTTAGGGACTACTAAAGACTAGCTCTGAACTGGCACTAATTCCAGGGGAACCAAAACACTGTGACACACCAGTCAGAGTAAAGGCTTATGGAGGTCCAATGATCCATGGGGTTTGAGTTCATGGGGGCTCCATTGATTCCCCAAATTCACCCTATGGTGATTTCCCAGTTTCAGAATATGTAATTGGGACCAATATGCAGAATCCCTGCATCAGTTCCCTGACCTGTTCAGGGTTTTTATGGTGAGACAGCCTAAGCTGAAATCACTAAAAGTGCTTCTAACTGGGAAAATAGTAAATCAAAATTAATTCTGCACTCCTGTAAGGATTTCAGAGACTTAGTGCCATCATCAAGGGTTTGAAAGAAGCCGGGGATTCTCATCATACCCCTATTAGCTCACCTATTTGACCTGTGCAGAAAAATGATGGATTTTGGAGAATGACTGTTGATTATTGTAAGCTTAATTATATGGTGCCTCTAACTGAAGCTGCTGTATCAGATGTAGTTTCACTAAGGAAATTAATACATCGTGTGTTTCCTGGTATACAGATATTTTTTCCTCCATATTTGTCCATAGGTCCAGAAGAAGTAATTTACTTTGAGCTAAGGCTAGCAATTCACCTTCACAGACCTACCTCACAGATAACCAACCTTCCAGTTCTATGTTATAATTTATTTTTCAGGGATCTTGATACCCGTCCCTTCTATATGATACCACTGGTATCATATAGTGAGTGATGCATTATGTTGACTGGACCCATGAACAAGAAGTAGAAACTAGTCTAGATTTATGGGTAAAACATTAACATGTCAGAGGTGGGAAATAAATTCCACCAAATTTCAGGCACCTTCTACCTCAGTATAATTTCTAGGGGTTCAGCAGTGTCAGATATATCTAAATAACCATTATGAAGTGATGTTGCTTCAATCTCTCCTACAACTAAAAAAACGACTCAACACTCTGTGGACTTCTTAGGATTTTGGAGGCATCATATACCTTTTTTTTTTTTTTTTTTTTTTTTTTTTTGGTGTTTTACTCTGGTCCATTTTCTGAGTGATCTGGAAATCTTCTGATTTTAAGTGGGACCCCAGCTAAAAGAAGACTCTGCAGCAGATTTAGACTGCTGTGTAAGTTTCTCTGTTCTCTGGGCCAGTGGAGCAGACCCTGGCAGGCTCTGAAAGTACATGTTACACAAGTAAGCAGTCCAATATCCATGGTCCCCTACTCCAGCTACACCACCTTATCTCTGACAGCATGCACCCATGTCCCTGTGAGGAGTTTTGTATTATCAATTGATAGAGAAATCAAAGGCTCAAACTTTTTACAGAGGTTCTGCACAATATGCAAGCACCACCTGAAAGTGGATCTGCAGCAGGACAGCCTCTTTCTGTGACACCCCTGGACAGTGGTGAAGGGAAATCTTCCCAATGGGCAGAAGTTTGGTACATTATGTGTTCACTTTGCTTAGAAGCATAAATGGCCCACCGCGTGAATATATACTGATACTTGGGCTATGGCCAATGGCTTGGCTCGATGGTCAGGGACTCAGGAAGAACATTATTGGCAGAGTAATAACAAGGAGATCTGTGAAAGTTGTATGTGGGTACGCCTCTTTGAGTGAACAAAAGGAGACATCTGTGTGCCAAATGAATACTGTGTGCCAAATGAAATGAAGAGGACAGAGTAGGATTTTAACATTCAACTGGATAAGACAACCTGTTCTATGGACATTGATCAGCCTCTTTCCTTTGACACTTCTGTTGTCACCCAATGGGCTCATGAAAGCTTGGCTATGTGGCTGAGGTTATGCATGGGGTCAGCAACATGGACTTCCAAAGATAAAACCTGGCTGTATCCCTGCTGTCCAATCTGCAGCAGAGACCAACTCTGAGTTCTCAGCATACATCATTTCCTGGGGTGATCAGTCAGCTACCTGGCAACAGAACGATAACACTGGGCCACTACCACTATGGAAGGGGCAGCATTTTGCTCTTCCTGGAATAGACATTTATTCTGGGTGTGGGTTTGCCTTCTCTGCGTGAAATGCTTCTGCACAAGCTCCCACCTGTGGACTACAGAACACCATATCCACAGTCAATTTCACCCAGCAGTGCTTCTGATCAAGGAACGTGCTTCACAGCAAAAGAAGTATGGCAATAGGTCCACACTGATGGAATCTGCTAATTTCACTAGGTTCCCTTCCCCATCCTGAAGAAGCTGATTTTGATAGAGTGGTGGAAGGGCCTTTTGTAGGCTAGGTAACAGTGTCAGTTAGGTAGCAGTCCCTTGCGGAACTGAGCCAAGAGTCTCCAGAAGTCTGTGTATTGTCTGATTGCCTATCCAATATACAGTGCTGTTCCTCCCACAGCCAAGATTCATGGGTCTAGAAATCAAGAGGTGGAAATGAGAGCAGTACCACCCACTATGACCCCCAAGTAACAAGTACTAAACTCTTGCTTCCTGATCCCACAGTCTTATGGTTTGCTGGCCTAGAAGTCTTGTTTCTACGAGAAGATTGCTTCCTCTAATAATTCCATAGGACTGAAAATGAAGATGGTTGTCAGTTACTTTGGATTCCCCATGACTCTGAATCAACAGGCAGGGAAAGGAGTTACTGTGTTGGTCGTGGTGATTGATCTTGATTATCAAGGGGAAACTGGACTGGTACTGCACAGTGGAGTCTGGAACACACACACCTTAGGACATCTCCTAGTCACACAGTGTTTTGTGATTAAGGTCAATGGATAACAGTGACCATCTAATCCAGGTAGGATGTGAATGGCACAACCCCCTCAGGAATGATGTTTTGGATTAGCCCCATAAGAACCACAGCCAGCTAAGATGGTCAGTGGACAAGGGTAGTTATTAATACTAGCTATGCGGCCAGTTACAGAAATGAAGACTATAATCGTCCTGAGTATTTCCTGCCTATTTGTTATGAATACAGAGGCAAATATTGAGTGAATATGTTTTCCCTCTTTTTTATTTTATTGTTTATTTATTGAGGTACTGGCAACTGAACCCAGGGCCACTCTCCTACAGAACTGTATCCCCAGCATTGTTTTTTTTTTTTTTCTTTTGGAGACAGGGTCTTCCTTAATTGCTGAGGTTAGTCCCTAATTTGCAATCCTCCTGCCTCAGCCTCCCTAATTTACTATTAGTCTAATGGGAATACTTTTATATGTAACTTGTTGCTTTTCTCTTGCAAAGATTAGAAGTGTGCACTATTGAGCCTGGCTCTCTTCATTTTTTTATTAATATGTACTAATTGTATATATTATTAGGGTTTAGTGTGATATTTCCATACACATATACAGCATGCATTGATCAAATCCAACCCTCTTGTACACACACATGCCTTTCCAATATCTAATAATCACTATTCTATTTTCAGATAAACTATTTTTTTAGCTTCTACCTATAAGACAGAACATGTGGTTCTTGTCTGTTTCTGACTTATTTCACTCAACATAACATCCTCCAGCTCTTTCTATTTTGCTACAAATGACAGAATTTTGTTCTTCTTTATGACTGAATGGTTCTCTCCTATGTATATCTGCCATGTTTTTCCTTATCTACTCATCTGTTGATGGGCACCTAGGATAATCATTAGTAATAGTGACACATAAACATGGATATGCTGATTTGATTTTCTTTGAATATATACCCAGAAGTGGGATAGCTAGATAATATTGTAGTTTTATTTTTTAGGTTTTTGAGGAACCTCCAGACTGTTCTCCATAATGGCTCTACTAATTGACATCGCCATGAACACTAACTGAGAGTTCATTTTCCCCCACATCCTTGTCAGCATTTATTTATTTTTATAATAGCCACCATTCTAACAGGGGTGAAATTGTACCTCACTGCAGTTTTGATTTATACTGAGCATTCTTACATATTTTTCGCATATTTATTGGCCATTAGTATTTCTTCTTTTTTTTTTAATTTTTTATTGTTGGCTGTTCAAAACATTACATAGTTCTTGATATATCATATTTCACACTTTGATTCAAGTGGGTAGTATTTCTTCTTTTGAGAAGGGTCTATTCAGATCATTTCTCACTTTTTAATTGAACTGGTTATCTTTGGGTATTTTAGTTCTTATATATTCTAGGTATTAGCCCTCTGACAGATGAATAATTGGAAGATATGTCTCCCAGTCTGTAGGTTTTTTCCTACCACTGAGCCACAATCCCTCCACTTACTCTTTTTTTTAATGTACTTTTTTATTTAGAGAGAGAGAGAGACAGAGAGAATTTTTTAATATTTATTTTCTAGTTCTCGGTGGACACAACATCTTTGTTTGTATGTGGTACTGAGGATCGAACCCGGGCCGCATGCATGCCAGGCAAGCACGCTACCACTTGAGCCACATCCCCAGCCCCCTCCACTTACTCTTATGGCAACTTTCTAAATTATTCTTTTATTTGATAAAAGAAGCTTTTTTTGTCTATTTGATGTGATACCATTTGTCACTTTTTGCTTTGGTTTTCTGTATTTTTGGAGTTCTATCCAGAAAATCGTTGCCTGCTCCAATGTCTTGAAGTGTTTCCCCAATATATTCTTCGAGTAAGTAGTTTCAGGGTTTGGGGTCTTACATTTAGAGATCTGATCCATTCTGGGCTAGTTTTTGTACAAGGATCAAGAGTTTAGGGGTCAAGTTGCAATCTTCTGTATGTGAATTCCAATTTTCCCAGCACAACTTATGGAAAAGACTATCTTTCCTCCAGTATATTTTTTGGTGCCTTTGTCAAGACTCAGTTGGCTGCAGATGTGGGTTTGCTGTGGAGCTCTTTGTTATGTTGGATTGGTCTGTGTCTCTGGTTTTTATGCCAGTACCATGCTATTTTGGTTAGTATAGCTCTGAATATATCTTAAATAAATAAATCTGAATATATCTGCTCAAGACTGCTTTAGCTACTGGGATCATTTGTGCTGCCATATAAATTTTAGAATTTTTCCTAGTTCTGTTAATATTACTATTGGCATTTTGATATGAATTGCATTGAAATCTGTAGATCACTTTGAATTGTAGGACATTTTAACAATATTAAAATGAACATAGGAGGTTTTCCAATTTGTGTGTGTATCTTCAATTTCTTTCATGGATGTTTCATAATTTTCATTGCAGAGATCTTTCACTTCCTTAATTTATTCTTAGGGCTTTTTGGAGGGAGGTAGCTGTTGCTTTCATGATATCTTTCTCAGAGAATTCATTATTGATGTATAAAAAAGTTGCCAATTTCTTTATGTTGATCATGTGCTACTCTACTGAATTCATTTATCAGTTCTAACAGTCTTTTAGTGTGTTCTTCAGGTTTTTCTATATATAGCATTATATAATTTGCAAACAAGGAGAATTTGACTTTCTCCCCACTGGTTTGACTTTTATTTCTTCCTCTTACCTAATTGCTCTGGTTAAAATTCCTAGTTCTGAACTTGGGATGGAAACACCATTTGACCCAGTTATCCCACTTCTCATCATATACCCAGAGAACTTAAAATCAGCCTACTATAGTGACAAAGCCACATCAATGTTTATGGAAGCTCAATTCACAATAGCTAAGCTATGGAATCAACATAGGTGCCCTTCAACAGATGACCGGATAAAGCAAGCATGATATAGATAAATATACATATACATATGTGTGTGGGGGGGATGTTACTCAGCCATAAAGAAATTGTGGCATTTGTCATAAATTTTTGGAACTAGAGACTATATGCTAAGTGAAATAAGCCAATCCCAAAAAATTGAAAGGCCGAATGTTCTCTGATATGTGAATACTAACCAGCAATAGGTAGGTGTTGGGGAGGGAGGAGTGTAGGTTCACTGGATTGGACAGGGAGGAGTTGGGGAAAGGGAAGGGAGATGGGAAAGACGTATAATGAATCAGACATTACTTTCCTATGTTCATATATGAATACATATATAACTCCACATCATGTACAACCACAAAAATGGAAAGTTATACTCCATGTATGTATGATATGTCAAAATACATTCTACTGTCATGTATAACTAAAAAGAACAAATAAAAAAAATTTTAATTCCCAGTTCTGTACTGAATAAGAGTCGTGAGAATAAACACCCTTATCATGTTCCTGATCTTAAAGGAAATTTTTTCAGTTCTCCCCTATTCAGTAAGGGTTTGTCATATGTAGCCTTTATAATGTTTATGTTCCTTCTATGCATAATTTGTTCAGAACTTTGATCAGGAAGGATGTAGAATTTTATCAAAAGCTTTTTCTCTGTTAAGATGATCGTGTGATTTTTATTCTTCATTCTGTTATGATGTGCTACATTTATTGATTTGTGTGTGTTGAATCATTCCTGCATTTCTGGGAAGAAACCAACTTGATAATGGTGAATCTGTTTTTATTCTCTATTCATTTTTTCTCTGATCTTTGCTATTTCTTTCCTTCTATTAATTTCAGGTTTGATTTATTCTTGCTTTTGTAAGTCCTTGAAATGCCTTGCTAGATAGTTTATTTGAAATTTTTCCCTTTTTAATCTAGGCATACATGTTATTAACTTTGCTCTTAGGACTGCTTTTGCTATATCCCACAAGTGTTGGTATATTGGGTTTACATTTTAATTGGGTTTGATAATATTTTAAATTACACTTCTGACTTCCTCGATGACCCATGGTTCATACAAATGTGTTGGTCAATCTCTATGCATTTATACAATTACTAAAATTTCTTTGTTGTTAGCTTCTAGTTTCATTCATTTGCAACCAGAAGACATGGGGGTGGTATGATTTCAATTTTTAAAAATTTGTAGCCATGTGTGGTGGCTCATGCCTATAATCCCAGCAGCTCAAGAGGCTGAGGAGGGAGGATCACGAGTTCAAAGACAGCCTCAGAAACTTATGGAGGCCCTCAGCAAACTTAGGAAGACCCTGTCTCTAAATAAACTATAAAAAAGGGCTAGAGATATGACTGTAGTTCATAGCCCCTGGCTTCAATTCTTGTACCCGAAAATAATAACTTTAAGACTTGGGTTTTTTGACCTAAGATATCATCTATTTTAGATAAAAAGAATGTGCATTCTGTGACTGGGAGCTGGAATGTTCTGGGAATATCTGTTCAGTCCATTTAGTCTACAATAGAGATTAACTCTGATGTGTGTCTTTGTTGATTTTTTGAATGGACAATCAGTCCATTGCTAACAATAGGGTGTTGAAACCTTAACTATTATTGTATTGGAGGCTCTAACTTTACATCTGTATTTGTTTTATGCTTCAACATTAGGTACATTTAAATTTATAATCGTTATTCCTTCTCATTGAACTGATCACCTTGATCATTATTATACAGTTACTGCCATGTCTCTTCTTACAGTTTTTGTCTTATAGTCTACTTTTGTCAAATATAACCTGCTCACTTTGGTCTCCATTAGTTTGAGATACCATTTTACATCCTCTCAGCCTGTGTGTGTTTTACTGGTGAACTGAGTTTCTTGTAGACAGTGTATTGTTGGGTCCTTTTTTTTTTAATCCAGTCAATCTGTATCTTGGAGAATTTAATCCATTTGCATTCAAGATCAGTAGGTAAGGATTTATTTCTGTCATTTCATTGATTTTCTTCTAGTTGTTTTATATAGCCTTTGCTCTTTTCTTCCTCTATTATTCATCTTTATGGTTTACTATATTGACATTTGCTTTTTTTTCTGTTTCTCTTTTGTATATCTACACTTCCAGTGGGATTTGTACTTGGGGAGGGGTTGGTTGTGCTAGGGATTAAACTCAGGGACACTTGACCACTAAGCCACACCCCCAGCCCTATTTCGTATTTTATTTAGAGACAGGGTCTCACCGAGTTGCCTAACACCTCATTTTTGCTAAGGCTGGCTTTAAACTCTTAATTCCCCTGCCTCAGCCTCCTGAGCTGCTGGGATTACACCATGCCCAGCTTAGGATTTGTACTTTCATATGCTTTCATGATAGTAGTTATCTTTCTTTCATTTCTGTATGTAGGATTTCCTTAAGCATCTTTTGCAAGGCCTGTCTGGTCATCATGAATCCCCTCAGTTTTTGCTTGTCAGAAGAGCTTTCTTTTCCTTCATTGCTGAAGGATAGCCTTACTGAGTATAGCAATCTTGGTTGACAGTTATTTTCTTCCAAGTCATGGAATACACAATTTCATTCCCTCTTGGCCTGAAGGGATTTCTATTGAGAAATTTACTATTAGTCTAATGGGAATACCCTTATGTGTAATTTGCTGCTTTTCTCTTGCATATTTAAAAATTATTTGTCTTGTACCTTTGACAGTTCGACTATTATATAGGGGTGTGGGTCTTAATGTGGCCAGGTACATGGTAAATACTTAGTCAATTGTACCCCTCGTTCAAATGGCATTCCAGGAAGGCATGGTAGCATACATATGATCCCAGCGACTCAGGAAGCTGAGGCAGAAGGATTGCAAGTTTGAGGCCAGCCTCAGCAACTTAGCAAGCCCCTAAGCAACTTAGTGAGACCCTGTTTCAAAAATAAAATAATAAAATGAGGCTACCCTGGATTCAATCCCTAGGTCAAATAAAAGGGGTGGGGTGAGTGTTCTGGGAGTATAGCTCAGTAAACAAAACAAACAAGTGCCGCTGTCTGGCTGGGCACAATTCACAAGCCACTTATCAAGCAGAACGAACTTTATTTTTAGAACATACACGCTGCAATACACGAGCTCTTCAGGAATTCCCTCAGAGCCCAACTGCCACCTCAGGCACTCCCTGCCAGCACCTCCCCCAATCTCTTCCCGCTCTTGAGGCCGATTGGCTGGGTCACGTGGGTGGAGCCAAAAGAGTCCCCCAATGAGCAGCTCCGTGAACTGAAAGGGCGGGGAAACAGCCCAATGAGCATCACCACAGAGGAGCCAATCAGCTGGTTGCTAGGGCCGCGGTGAGCCAATCAGCTGGAAGTTTGCTGGGGGCACTTCAGCTGTGGCTCTCAACATCTCCCCCTCTCTGTTTAATTAAACAACAAGCATGTGGCTTAGGGACCGTGCCTGTCTTAGGTTGTCCAATACTACAAATGGTCCTTACCTGTCATCAGATGAGCTGACCTCAAGGTGTCAGCCTCCTGTCTTAGGTTGGTACCAATGCAATTGGATCTTACCCATCATTGACTACCGGTCCAGCATACAGCCACACCTGTAGATAGGCCTTTGTACCAGTGTGGGGGGGGGTGAGGTTCTTTGCCTCACCTCTGTTGGCCCCCAACTTTTAGCTGAATGACCATCACAAGCAGAAGGGAGGAGAATACACCAAGCCAATTGACGGCTCCTTTTGGAAAAATTGTACCACCGATGACACCATCAGCAAAAATACCCCGGCACTACCACAAGTCGCTGCACCAACAGATAGTTCATAATGCATACAAATGATACATAGTCTATGCAAGTTCTGCAAACAGTTCAGTGATAGCTATTGCAGAAGCTGTAGTTTGGTTTTATCTTTGTCTTCACCGGCAATGGGATGAAGATAGGAATTCTGGCAATAATGGCTAAAGAAAAAATTATGTAACATTCCAGCAGGCATTAAAAGAAAGCAATTTTCTGAACAATTTACACTATCCTGAATAGAATTATTAAATATAATGAAAAGGAAAGGTGAACGTAAACAAACAGATCTGTTAACCTCCTTTTTTTGTTCACATATTAACACAATCCTCAACAGCTGTTTACCCAATTTAAATTAAACCATTTAAATCATGTGAATAAGAAAAAAATATTTGGATCCATTTTTTCATGAGCGCTCATCATATATGATATATGGACATAAGCACATACAAACATACAACACAAAACACAAGTGTGCACACATAATATAATACATACAACACATAACATAATAGTAAAGGCCTTGTAACTTTTTACAGGTGAAATCTCCACTGCAATGTTTAAAAACTCCATAGTCAAAAAATAGAACTGATCAGCAAAACATTAACCTAGGTCTGTATGAGCTCAAAAAACAAAATAGAACTTCATTATGTGGGAAAGGGCAATAATAAAATAGATATTGAAAAAAAAAAACATCCTGGTTTCATTAGCCTCCAGGTGTGGGAGAACAACTGTTGCAGAATTAAGGATAGCCAAACTGGAGTTCTGGATATCAGCTGTTACGGATTTGAGCCAAATCATCTTCTTTTTGGTCTGTAGAAATCGCTATAGTTAATCTCTCTGAAATCCAAATCAGCTGCTGTTCTCCCTGTGGAAACACACAAACAGACCCCAGACTCCAGACAATCACTGGGTCAGGACCTTTCCATTGTCCTGTTAGAATATCCTTCCAAAGTACCTTGGGCTTATGTACATTTTTTGGACACATATGCCTTGCCGCAGCACTAAGCCCTGATGAATCCAAATTTTAAAAGTTTAGAGTAAAAAGGGTTATTTTAAGTTTATCTTTGGGGGATATATACCCCTTTCCAATACCCTCTTTTTGCTTTAATAAGTACATTTTAATAGTTTGATGAGCTCTTTCAACTATGCCTTGTCCCTGTGGATTGTATGGGATTCCTGTTATATGAGTAAGGCCAAATGATGAGCAAAATTGTTTAAAAGAGGTAGAAGTGTAATCAGGGCCATTATCTGTTTTTAACTGATTTGGAACGCCCACAGTGGCAAAATTTTGTAAGCAATGAGCTATAATATCTTTAGTTTTGTCTCCGGCATGAAGGGAGCCCATCAAAAATCCGAAAGAAGTATCAACTGTAACATGCAAATATTTTAATTTTCCAAATTCTGACAAGTGTGTGACGTCCATCTGCCAAATATGGTTAGGTATCAGTCCTCTAGGATTAACTCCAAGATTAACTTGTGGTAAAAAGGTCACACAATTTTGACATTGTTTTATTATTTGTCTAGCTTGTTCCTTAGTTATTTTAAAACGCTTTTGTAAAGTATTAGCATTGAGATGGAACTTTTTATGAAAATTTATAGCTTCTTCTAGTGTAGAGAAAATATGTATGTCATGTGTAGTTTTATCTGCTAAATCATTGCCCAAACTAACGTCTCCAGGTAATCCTGTATGTGCCCTGATATGTCCTATAAAGAATGGATCTTTTCTGTCACAGATTAGACTTTGTATAGTGGAAAACAAAGAGAAAACAGTAGAGGATGGGGAAATCCTACCAACATCTTCAAGGGATACTATAGCATTAACTATACACTGACTATTGGAAAATAAATTAAATACAGAATCTTTAAACATCACAAAAGCTTGTAATACTGCATTAAGCTCTACCTTTTGAGCTGAATGTTTGGGTACTAAAAATGTAAAAGTTTGATCAGGGGTAACTACTGCTGCTGTACCATTATATGATCCATCAGTGAATATATTTGGAGCATCCATGATAGGTGTTTTTCTTGTCATTTTTGGAAAAATTACAGGATGCGATGACCAAAAAGACAATAAAGGATTAGATGGTAAGTGGTTATCAAATGAAACATTAGATTTGCACATGATTATTGCCCAAGTATTTAACTCATTAGCTAACTCATCAATTTGATCCATAGTATATGGAGTAATAATTTTATTGGGATAAATTCCAAACACTCCCTTTGCTGTTTTTATTCCTTTGAGTATTAATTGTCCTACAGCCTCAGGATACCTAGTAAGAATAGTGTTAGGAGAATAAGATAAATGTATCCATAATAATGGACCTTCTTGCCAAAATACTCCTGTAGGAATATTTTTTGTTGGTAGTACAATAAATAATAAAGGCAAACATATCAATTCTATCCAAATGCATATGTTCCGTAAATGTTTCAATGATTTTTAATGTCTTTCTTGCTTCAGGTGTTAACATTCGGGTGAATTTGGATCTGATGGACCTTTTAGGATATCAAATAAAGGTCCCAACTCTCTTGTTGGTATGCCTAGATAAGGCCTTATCCAATTTATGTCTCCTAATAACTTTTAAAAGTCATTAAGTGATTTGAGTTGATCTACTTGTATTTGAATTTTTAGTGGATGGACCATGGTTGAGGATCATAGAACTCCTAAATAATTAATTGGAAAATTTAATTGTACTTTATCTATTGCTATCTCTAGATTATAATTTTTTAATAAATTTGTAAGTATGGCATAACATTCTAGCAATGTGTTTTTATCTTTGTGTGCTAATAATATATCATCCATATAGTGAAATATTTGTAGTTCAGGATTTTGATTTCTAAGTGGCTGGATACTTTGTTAACATAAATTTGACACATAGTTGGGCTGTTAGCCATCCCTTGAGGGAGTACTTTCCATTCATACCTCCGATCAGGACCTTCATGATTCAGTGCAGGGATAGTAAATGCAAAACATGGACTATCCTCAGGATGAATTGGAATTGAAAAAAAGTCTTTAATATCTATAACTAAAACATACCAGGTTTTTGGCAAAGCAGACAATTGGGGAATCCCCGCTTGAGCAGGTCCCATAATAACCATCTCAAACATTATTAATGGCTCTTAAATCTTGCAATAATCTCCATTTACCAGATTTCTTTTTAATGACAAAAATGGGAGTATTATGGGGAGATACAGAAGGTTGTATATGTCCTTCTGCTAATTGTTGTTTGACCAGCTCATGGGCTGCTTGTATCTTTTCTTTAGTCAGGGGCCACTGAGGAACCCATACTGGTCTTTCTGATTTCCAAGTAATTTTTATTGTCTCAGTGACCCCTCCTGAAAATCCAATCCATGTCTGTCTGTTCCTTGATCTATTTGTATTGGTGCTGCTATACCTTGTTCTTATTCTCCTAATCTTTTTCCTTTCCTAAAACCTTGTCTAGCCATAATAGTGGACGCATTTGAATTGATGTTATTTGTTAATGTTAGTCCTAATTGATCTAGGACATCTCGTCCCCATAAATTTACAGGAAGATGATCCAATACATATGGCTGTATAGTTCCCTTACATCCTTCAGAATCTTTCCAATCTAATACCATCGCACTTCTATGGGGATTAGTCGCCACTCCTAGGCCTCAAAGCGTTTGAGTGGCTTGTTGTAACGGCCAAAGTTTTGGCCATTCTTGACGACAGATGATGCTAAGGTCTGCACCTGTATCCAGTAGCCCATTAAACTCATGTCCTTGAATATTTAGTTTTAGCATGGGGCGAGAATCTAAATTTAAAGAAAGCATAGCCCAATCTACACCTGTGGAGCCTAACCCCCTGGAACCTCTTTCTACAGTATGACTAGAAAATTTGTCATGTAGGCTGGGTATTATTAATAAATGTGCTATTCTATCTCCTGGTGAAATTACTGATATACCCTTTGGAGAGCTGGCTATAATTTTTATTTCACCTTCGTAATCAGGATCAATTACCCCAGGACTTATCATAAGTCCTTTTAGAGTAGAAGAACTGCTTCCCAATAATAAGCCTACTGTTCCTTGGGGAAGAGGCCCTTTTACCCCTGTGGGAATGATTTGAACTCCCATCTCTGGAGTTAGTACTGTTCTGGCGGAGGCGGAGATGTCCAACCCTATGCTCCCTCTGGTTTGTCTGATGAGAGATCTGATGGATAATGTGTCCTGGGCACTACCCTGATGGTGTTGCTGGGTTCCTCCAGTGCCCCGTATATTCGTGGTTGTGGGCCCCAGAGCATTGGGCCCCCCTGTCCATTTTTTGGCAATGGAGCCTGATGCCTTTCTCCACGATATCGTGGGTAAACACCTGGTCCTTGCCTATTTTTTGATACGGAGTACCCTCTATGGTGGTTTGAGAATAGCATTCATTAGCCCAATGTCTTCCTCTATGGCATCATGGGCAAATACCCGGTATTCTACCCCTTTGATATCTAGTATTGTTAAACCCTCCTTCTATGGGGTAATTCCTTTTAAAATGTCCTGTTTGTTCACAATTGCAGCATGTTTTTGGCCTGGCATCTAAAGTCTGTTGTACTGCAGCTGCCAAGACTTCCCTTTGTTCATTAATGTCTCTACATAATTTAATATATATGTTTAAATCTTCATGTTTCTATGGTCTAATGACCTCTCTGCACCAACGATTTGCTTGCTCATAAGCCAGTTGTTTTATTAATGGCATTGCTTGTTCTGTAGCCCCAAAAACTCTGGTAGCTGTTTGAATAAGCCTATCTACAAATTTAGCTTAAGGTTCATTAGCTCCTTGTATTACCTTAGATAATTGACCTTGTAAACCTCCATGTCCTTGTAAAGTCTTCCATGCCCTAACCGCATCTACAGCAATTTGTGAGTATATGGCAGGATCATATGCAATTTGTTGCTGCTGATCCTCATAAGGTCCCTTTCCTAATAACATATCTAGATTTCTCTGAGGATAACCGGCTGCTGCATTTTGCCTAGCCGTCTCTGTGCAAAATTCCTCATTGGCAACCTTCCATAACAGGTATTGTCCTCCATTTAGCACAGCTTTACACATACTAGTCCAATCTGCTGGCGTCATGCTCAAATTGGTAATGGATTCGACCATGTTTACAGTGAAGGGTGCTTGAGGAGCATAGGTTGTTACAGCCTCTTTTAGCTGCTTCACTGTTTTGAAATCTAAAACATGGTGAATTTGCTGCCCTCCTGCCTGCTCAAATACAGGGCATGCTAATCTTTGAAGTCCTGTCTCAGGATCCCAACTATCAACTATGGGTTTGGGGGCCTCCCAGCATATGGAGGCAGAGCTGTTGGCTGGACACTTATGCCCTCTGGTGATAGTATGGTGTTAGTAGCAGCCTCCTGTTGTAACTTTTTCCCTGATAGTCCTTCCTCTTTTAAATTTTCTTCCTCTGTCTGACTAGCTCGAGAGAACTTCTCTTTTGCTTGATCTAACATGATTTCTATCATAGTCTGAACCTCTAACAATTTACTTAACACTCTTTCAGTTTGTTTTTTACTAATTTCTAATCTACTATAAAGATAACGCAACCCAACAAGATAACACAAAACAAAACAGAAACAGAATGAAACAAAAACGGAACAAAAAATCGTTGTAACAATTTTCCTATTTTCCTGAAATGTATTTTTGTGATCTATCTTTCTCTCTTCCTTAGGGCTGAACAACTTCAAACCCTGAGCCAACCACTTTCCCCAGTTTGCCTGAAAAAGTTCTAGGGACAGGTAACTTGAAATAAAAACAAAATAAATCAAAACAAGAACACATTGTTTTTTAAAATGGTCACCCATTCTCTTGCTCTTCCTCAGGGGCGAGCAATTTCACTTACCCCCAATCTTCAGAAGTTCCCTGTCCGGACCACCAAATGCCACAGTCAGGCTGGGCACAATTCAAGAGCCATTAATCAAGCAGGAATGAACTTTATTTTTAGAACACACACCACACCACACTGAGCTCTCCAGGAATTCCCTCAGAACCCAACTGCCACCTCAGGCACTCCCTGCCAGCACCTCCCCCAATCTCTTCCTGCTCTTGAGGCCGACTGGCTGGGTCGCGTGGGCGGAGCCAAAAGAGTCCCCCAATGAGCAGCTCCGTGTTCTGAAAGGGCGGGGAAACAGCCCAATGAGCATCACCGCAGAGGAGCCAATCAGCTGGTTGCTAGGGCCGTGGTGAGCCAATCAGCTGGAAGTTTGCTGGGGCCACTGTGAGCCAATCAGCTGGAAGTTTGCTGGGGCCGCTTCGGCTGTGGCTCTCAACAAACAAGACGTATACATTTGACATAGGAGACTAAAACTTAAATGGAAAAAAAAAAGATGTATAATGAAAACAGAACCATAAGAGCTGGATATACTGGTTGGCCAAACCAATAATGGACAAAATAGACCAAAGCCAAAAAAAAAAAAAAAAAGGTATTAGAGGAGGAACATCTTAATTTTAAGATAAAAGGATTAATCAACCTGGACAATATAATAATTATAAACATAACTCTTACAAAAAAGCCCAACATTAAATGGGGAAGAAAAGAATAGGAATTAAAGAATACTGTGTTGGATCTTGAATATCTCTCAAGGACCCATGTGACCAAAGGTTTCGTCTGTGGTGCTGCCAAGAGGTGGCGGAACTTTAGGAGGTGGGGCCTACTAGAAGGAAGTTAGGTCACTGGGAATGTGCTATTGAAGGGATAATGGGACCTCCATTCCTTCTTCATTCTCCCTTTGTTTCCTGGTCACCATGACATCGAGAGGCCTCCTCCGGCACATGTTCCCACCATGATGTAGCAGGTCCAAGACAGCAGGGACAAGTGACCATTAAAACCATGAGCCAAAATGAAACTTTCCTCTTTATTATCTTATTATCTTGGGTATTTTGTCATAGTGATGGAAAGCTAATATAAGGAACAAGTAGTCTGACTCTTCAACAACAGTACTGGGAGTCAGTATCCCACCTTCTACAATTGTTCTGTAATGGACAGAACAACTAAGCAAACAACTGACAAAAACACAGAATATTTGAACATTATTTTTTTTTTAAATATTTATTTATTTTATTTTTCCGGCAGACACAACATCTTTGTTAGTATGTGGTGCTGAGGGTCGAACCCGGGCCACACGCATGCCAGGCGAGCGTGCTACCGCTTGAGCCACATCCCCAGCCCTATTTGAACATTATTAAGTAGACTGACATAATAGTATGAAACATCCAACAACAGAACACACATTCTTCTCAGGTGCACATAGAACACATGCTATAGAAAAAATCACTTGCTGAGTCTTAAATAACCTCAATAAATATAAAAGGGTTGAAGTCATACAAAGAACATCTCTGGCCATGTGGATTTTAAAATGATAGTCGTAACTGATAGTAAATAATATGGTCCATTATTGGTATGGCCAACCAGTACATCCAGTTCATATGATTCTGTTTTCATTATACATCTTTTTTTCTTCATTTAATTTCTGAAGTTAAAAACACTGACTCCCAAGCAGTCTGGGGTCAAGAAATTACAAGGGAAATTAGAAAATATTTCAAGATGAATGAAAATGCAAACACAACATGTCAAAACTAATGGGATGCAGTTGTAAAGGGGCTTAAAGAGAAGTTTAAAGCTTTGAATATTTTAAACAGAAAAATCTAAAATCAATAAGCTTCTTTCCACCTTAAGAAACTAGATAGAAGGCTTGAAGCAGTGGTGTACACCTGTAATCCCAACTTGGGAGGCTGAGGCAGGAGGATCACATTCAAAGCCAGCCTCAGAAAATTAGTGAGGCCCAAAGTAACTTAGTGAGACCCTGTCTCAAAGTTTAGAAAAATAATAAAGGCTGGGGATGTGGCTCAGTGGTTAAGCACCCCTGGGTTCAATCCCAAGTACCAAAAGAGAATAGAAAAGAAACTAGACAGAGAAGGGAAAACTAAATCCAAAATAAATGAAAAAAGGGAAATGAAAAGAATTGAGAACTGATGGTACAGAATTCCCCCCTTGCTGGTATGAGACTGGAAGGCAGGAGACTGTAAGGTGTGAAAGGACCTTCCTGCCGAGCCACAATTCCCCAACCTCTGTGCCCTTCTTGCCTCTCAGCTTCCCTCCCAGACCTCACTCACCCTACTCATTCCTGCCCCCTCTGTGGACTCCTCTGTGCCTCAGGGACAGCCATGTTGCACCTACTGGGCAGGCAAACTGCACCAACCCAAGGGCCTGGCCAGTGTTTGTCCACCTGGCTATCATGCCCGCTTGCCACCCACCAGGCCTGCTTGACTGTCTGGGTCAGGAACTGTGCAAGGTCTATAACCAGCTTGGAATCCGTGAGCCTGTTTGAAAATCATGGGTGCTGGCAGGAGATTCAAGACCCAGACACAGGCAAAGGACTATGCTGCTCACTGCCCACCATTAAACTTCGGCATAAGCAAATTCAGTCTGACCTTTTTCTAAACCCCAGGGTAACACAAGGGGTCCAAATGGAAGCTACACTTACAGTGGGCAAAGAGGTAGCAGAAGAACTAAGGAACCTGGTCCAGCACCATAAGCAGCAATACATATTACAGCAAGCAGCAAACCAGTGAATCCCCCACCTACACAAAGAAGTGGTGCCTGGGACTCCTGGGCTGCCCAGGTAACCAGGCACCAAAACTGCTCTGCATCAGGACACAGAGCAGGTTAATGTGGACACTCAGCAAGGACATGCAGGACCTGGATAATGACCCTCCCCACAATCTTAAGCCTGCTCAAGGGTCACATAACCCATAGCCACTTGCTCTGTTCCTCTTTAATCTTCATTTCTTGGATTTGCAGACCAACCAACAGGGGACCAGGAAGGAGGTTATACAGGTTGAGATCCCTCCCTGTGATTAGGCTCCAACTGTGCCCCCATAACTAGGGGATTTCTAAGTCCATTTATGGACTTTTATCTGCATTCATTTGTTTTTACCTCTATTTTCTATAACTCACTCCCTTTGTAAACACAATGGAGAGAGGCGATTGCATCTCCCGCTATGGCCATGCATTTACCTTAAGTTGAATATTTCCCTTTACGTGCTAAGGCTGAGTTTTGAGGTGTACAGGTATTGAAAATTGTTTTATCACCATGACAGATCAAATCTTTCATCAGTATAGATTTAGTGCTATCTCCAAAATAATGCCTTTTGCCTTAAAAGTCAACACTATCAGGAATAAGTATAGTTGCCTGGGCTGTTCTGCTTCATTTTCCACGGAAAACACGTGGCCATTTATTTCCCCTAATCTGCTTTACCCTGGTATTTGAAGTCTGATTAGCTTTTGATAGACAACCAGGAGACAAAATCGGGACCAGTGAGGCTGTCCCTGGTGGTTACTGGTATGGGTGGTTGGAGTGGCTCCTCACCCACAGACATTAACATACTAAATATATTGTCCTGATGTGCAAGGTGCTGGCAATTTCTCATTGAACAATAGAAATGTACTGCTTTACATAAATGTCCCCAAACGGAGCAGCTCTGGGTTGTGTATTTATTCAGTGGCCCTTCACCTCATCCTTCCCACTGGACCTTGTGTAAGGTCCTCCCACTCCTAGGCCCCACCCCTGAGAGCCTCAGCATGCAAGCAGAGGCCATTTCCACAAACGTTAATTAGTGACCATCAACAGGACTCTCTTTTCCATGTCCCTCACCCCTTTGTGAAAACTTCCCTAGACATGCCACACAGTCCCAGCATGCCACTGGGCAGAACTGGTTAACCTAAAAGATCACTCAAGATCAGTCTCAAATAATCTTAAAATGCTCAATCAAGATGATCCCTGAATAACTCTGTGTATAAGTACCATAACCAAATCATGACTTTCTCAAAGTTAAAGATGGCTTATATAGACAAAGAAACGTTATTGCCTACTACCAACGATAATAATATATCAAAATTAATAATTTTATGAATTATGATAATCCCCATTACTGCTACACTAATTACAACACTAACAGATTACATGCTTTTTATAAAGGGAGCCAGGTAATATTCAAAGCACGATGCTTATCTACAGTGACCTTCAAGGCAGGTTCTGTTTTTACTGTCTCTGAATATGTACAAACAGCAACTCACAGAGATCAGTGTGTTGAATCATATATAGAAGTAGAACCAGGGATTACCATGTTGCCCTTTGTGTAGCAAGAAACGCAGCACTCCATCACTGGAAGTACACATGAAGAGATTCCCCAGATACACAGCACTTGACACGCATGCATACCTATGCTGCTGCTCCATCTAAAACTAGAAAAATAAAGAAATTTTCCTTCCATAGACTATTTTCCACTGAGTTGATGAAATTACTACTATAACTCACAGCTGTTCAAATTAATCAGTCAGAAGCTGTCAAAAATTATGTTCCTGATTATGCAGAAATGCACAAGTCAGGTTTCTATTGAACCCAGTGGCTAGCTTTGTATTAGCTGCAAACTAGGGAAAAATAATTATTTTCTTAAGGGGCAGTTTGGTAACAACAGTCATACAAATTTACATATACTAGGAGAATAGGAAAAAAAGTTATGCAGTACAACATCTATGTTTAATATAAAAAGTGATAATATTATGCTAAGTGTATATATTCTCTATCCACAGTTATGCTGGGTTCCATAAAGGAAATTTTTTTGTTAATAGAGAATGTTCCTAAGTATAGCCCCATATTTGAAGGGGCAATTCTGTGCACTGTGGGATGTTCAATAACACTCCTGGCCTCCACTCACTAGATGCCAGGAGGAATCCCAACATGTGGTTATAACAATCAAAAATGTTCCCAGACACATACTCAAATGTCACCTGGAAGATATCACTGGTCATGTTTAACTAAAAAAAAAAAAAAAAGCATCATTATAATACACTTGACACTCCTCAGGAAACATTACTGAATAGCTTCTATTCTTTATGATCAGTTTTGAAATATGAAATAATACAGAAGTTCTGAGCAAAACACTAAAGGAACTACATAGATTCTTTTAACCGCACATAGCAAAGTGCAACAATGAAATGACTTACAGGCAGAATTTCATATTAACGGGAAATCAGAACATATAAATTTGGAAAGTTTACAGCCTAGTCATGTAAAGAACAGAAAAACATGCAGCCAAGTGCAGCCAAGAACTCTTATATTTAGACATATTTTATGAATACACAACTGAATATATATGAAAATTTATGGGTAGGATTTTGTTTAGAATTAGGGTACATACATGTTTATAAACATATAAAGGAACATATATGTAAATATATGAGTATTCAAAGTAATGATTATAATTTTTGTATAGAAGATTGATGGTTATCTGTAAGGATAGGTTTAGTTCCGAGTTAGTGACTAGGTTGATGGTGTTACCACTGGAATGCATATATCAATATAGAATTAAAATTATATGAAAGTTTATAAATACATATACTTTTATCTATGGCTATTTTAAAGTTATGTGGTATTTTGGTTATGTGTTAAATTTGGGGCTTGCCAATGGAAATGAAAAAATATATATATATAGATATATATATATAGATAGATAGATAGATAGATAGATAGATAGATTTTTATGTGAATTTAAAAATTTATATCCCCAACTATATAGGTACATTCATGTAAAGTGATCTGGTCTATATGTGTAGAGGTTTCTGTTGAGCCATAGTTGTAGTGACAGACCATGTAGTGAAAAAGGGTTAAGGTTAGAGCTAAGGTTTAAACATTTTTATCCATATGTATAAATTCAATATGGATATACATTAAAATATTTATATGTATCTGGATTTGTGTTGAGATGGATGCTTACAATTTGACTTAGATGTATGTTATAAATATATAAATGAATATGTATTAAAATATATGTGTAGTATTTTGTTTACCGATAGGATATATGTATATGTATGAATGTATATAAACAGACAGGAATGTATGTATTAAAAATACATGAATATTCAATGTAATGATTATAATTTCTGTATAAAAGGCTCATGGATATGGGTAGTGTTAGGTTGAATTCTGAGTTATGGAATAGGCTTATGGAGAGGGTTACCTTTAAAATTTGTGTGTGTGTGTATCAATATATGCATATAAATCTGAATGTTGAAGTAGAATTATATATGTAAATTTATTTTAAAAATAAATAAAACCATAAAAAAAGAACCAAAACTCTTACATAGAAGCATTAGTCTCTATGATTGGCAGGTCAAGCATTCTGAACACAGTTATAATTCCCATAATTATAAATTCTCTTCTCTACAAAAATATTGGAAGCTTTTGAAGGGCTGATGTATTAAAGATATTTATTTTTAGCTACAATGAGATGTTTCTATTGTAATGCAAACAGATCACACATGAGATAGCCCAAAAGAGTATTTATTTTTCACTCACATAAAGTATAAATCAAGGGTTCTAGGACAGAAGTGGGATAATCTCTGATCTTGTGAGTCATTTCTTTTTGTCTTAAATCATAGTTACCTTCTCCCATTTAAAGTTCTGAAGAACATCTTAGTGGCCATCTTCACATGAGATCCACAGAGCATGAGACATCTGGAAGGACTGACGGCACAGCTTTTATATTGCACCATGCTTGGAAATAAGATTCAACGCTTGTGTCCCTATTTACCTGCAGAGCTATTTACATGGTACCCCAACAATAATGGGGCACTGAGAAATGCAGACTGTTTCCAGAAGGAAAGAAAATGGATTTTGGAGAACACTTGGCCAGTCTCTACCATACAAAATTAAGGGTGCTGTGACCTGGCAAGAGATTTTCCCACACTCATATGTTCTTGGGGTGTTTCCTTTACATGACTTAACTGGTGCTTGCTATAGTTGGACCTGTGGGAAAACACTTTTCCACATTCTTTACACTCATAGGGCTTCTCCCCTGTGTGAATTCTCTGATGTTCACCAAGATTTCCCTTCTGGCTAAAGGTTTTCCCACATACATTACATTCATAGGGTCTTTCTCCTGTGTGAGTTCTCTGATGGACAATGAAGGCTGATCTATTGTTGAAAGTTTTTCTACACTCTTCACATTTATAGAGATTTTCACCTGTGTGATTTCTCTGGTGTTCAGTGAGTTTTGACTTGACCCTGAAAGATTTCCTACATTCTTTACATTCATAGGGTCTCTCTCCAGTGTGAATTCTCTGATGCTTGCAGAGGTGTGGCTTCTGGCAAAAGGTTTTCCCACATTCTTTACACTCATAGGGTTTTTCACCTGTGTGAGTTCTCTGGTGTACAGTGAGGCCTACCTTGTGATTGAAAGTCTTCCCACACTCATTACATTTGTAGGGTTTATCTCCTGTGTGAGTTTTATGATGCTCCCTCAGGTGACAGTTCCGGGAAAAGGTTCTCCCACATTCATGACATTGATAGGGCCTTTCCCCTGTGTGAATTCGTTGATGGATGACAAGGTTGGACTTACGGTTGAAAGATTTCTCACAGTGATTACATGCATAAAGGTTTTTCCCTCTACATGCCCTTTGATGTATTATAGGGTCTGAACAGCTAGTGAAGGTTTCCTTATCTTTAATACATTCAGAGGGTCTCTCTCCTATGTGTACTTGCTGCCTTTTAGGTTTTTTGTAGAAAGTTTTCTTCCTCACCTGAGTTGTCTCTCCATCAATAAAAAATGAACCATCACAGCCTTTCCCACAGTCCTTCTCTCCACAGGTATTTCTCATAGGAACCCTCTCATGTTTCAGTACATTCACCTGTGTGTTCAAGGCTTTAACTTGTCCACAACGTTCAAATTCCTCCTGCTGATTCTGACCAAGATGCTGAGGACATCTGAGAGACTTCCCGATTACATTACTTGTATCAGGCTCCCTAGAGAGAAGCCTGTTTTGATGTACATTAAACCCCTCAGGCCTTGTTTCTAAATAGTTCCCATTATTTAAAATCAGTCTTGAGCTCAATTTAAATTGTTTTTCTACTTCAACTCTCTCCTTAGTTGATGAATTGCTGTTGGTGATTACAACTTGCCACAAACGTCTGTCTTGACTTTCTTGGCTCCTGTCTATTTGGTCATCCACTTTCTGGACATCTAAAATGAAAAACAAAAACAAATCCATAAATATAAGCATTTCTTATGGAATGCTCATGTAAAAGTAAAGTTCTTTCTTCCTACCTTAGCAGCCTACCATTTGTAATTAATCAATAATGAACAGTGACTATATGAGTATAGTCATGTATCACTTAATGTCAAGAACACTTGAGGAAAAATGTCATTACACAATTTTGTTATTGTGTAAACATCACAGAGTGCGCTTACAGAAATCTGAATGATACAGGACCTGTGTGGAGACACAGTAAACACAAGCTGAGGCTGCTCCCAGGGTAACACAGCATACTGTCTAAAAACAAACATTTTTATAAGTAGAAGAGTATGCCTTAAAATAATAAAAACTATAGTATAGTAAATATATAAAACGGTACCATAGTAATTTATTACAATTACTGCTACAGTTTGAATGTTAAACATCCTCCACAGGCCCATGTGTTAATGACTTTGTCTCCAAGTTGGCACTACTGGAAGTTGCTGTGGACCTTCAGGAAGCCTGACCCAGAGGCAGGTCCTAAGGTCACTGTAGGTGTGTCCTCAAAGTAGATTGTGAGAACATGGCCCATCCTCTCCCACCCTTGTTTCCTGACTCATAATGTAAATAATTTGCCATCATGCTCCCAATATTTCCACCCTTTCCAATGGCCAAAAGTGATGGGGTCTCACTATTTTGGACCAGAATCTCCAGAACCATTAGGCCCAATTGAACTTTACCTATTATCAGTTAGCTGCCTTAGGTATTTCATTGTAGTAAGTGACTAAAAATTATCAAGAATTATGTCCTATACACAACTTAGAGAACTAAGTTTTATAATACCAGCTTCACCACAAACATGTGGGTTATGCACTGGTCTATGACATTATAATGCTTACCATGTCATTAAATAATAGAAATTTTTGAGCTCTAACATAATCTTTTGGAACCAAGATTATTTAGATGGATACATGGTCCATAATAGCCCAAAATGTTAGGCAGTCCATGACTACATGATTTTTCTTCTGATTTAATGTAATAAAAAATATACTATCTGGGGTAGTAAGTTTGACTCTCTTCCCTGTGCTAGATGATGACAGCTTTCTCCAAATTCCTAATTAAACCTGGCTTACTTTGCTTCTCAGGCCATAACAGATATGAGATACTTTAACCTATAACCCTGGGCTTCCATAACATGCTGGTCTAAGGCAACTTGCTCCCTAACCCATACTGTGCCCACCAGAAACTGCCTTTCTGGTTTCTTCTGAGATCCACAGCCTGACTTGTCCCTCCGATTCCTAATGCAAGTACCCCTGTCGCACAATTCACTGCTTCTGAAAGCTTTTATTTTATGTACTAAAGTTTCAGCTGCTTCCTATTTTCTTAGAAAATGGAGCTTCACATACATTTCTCATCTTCTTTGCTTTAGAAGGATGTTCATAAAGACAAGGGAAAATAGGGACTTCAAACTCAACTCTCAGAAATTTGAGCCCTCCAAAATGAAACCTTCATTTACTTGGCCTAGAGACCCAACATCTCCTGTTTCTATTCTGAAGTCCAGACCCACCTTTTGCTATGCTCCTATTCTGGGTCCTTCTCAGATTCATGATTCTTTATTTCTGGATGATAGGCTCACTCCTAGACTTCTTTTCTATCTTATCAACTCTCTGATGACCTCCTGTACAAGAATGACTTTAAATTTTTGTTTAAAGATGCTAATGTCCAAATTTGCACCTCCAATAGGGATGGTCCACCCTCAAATATAGATTTTATATTCACCAAGGTATTATATGTGAGTAGTGGCGAAAAAGTTAACTTGAACTGAAGCCATACCAAAGTAAATACATAATAATTCCCTAAAACTGCCTTCTCTGACCATCCTTTCTGAATTATCACATTCCATTTTCTTTTCTCACTCTGGTTAAATATTCTATGTATTTCCCATCCAATTAATTCACATTTTTCTTATTTCTCTCTCATTAGAATGTAAACTTCATAAAAGAGAGACAATATATTGATCACGTTTGTTATAAGTACATTATAAAATTCCCACTGCTCAAAATCTGCTTAAGAATAAATGGATGTATATTTTTAAAATGCCTGGGGGAAAACCCCATTTCACTGCAATGGTGGAAGACAGCAACTGAAAATGTGAAAAAGTGAGAAACAAAGAAAAAGATTTAAGAAAAGGAAGGCAGAGAATAGACCAGAGGTAAATGTTTAACATACTCAGCAAAATAAAAGGCAAGGATTTATGTATAAGAGCCCTCCCTGTAGACTATATAATAAAAAATCTTTGATCCAGCTCTCCTCAGGTCTGGGACCTATAAAGAAATCAAAAGCTGTAAAGAAATCAAAAGAAGGGCTGGGGTTGTAGCTCAGTGGAAGAGAACTTGCCTAGCATGTGTGAGGCACTGGGTTCAATTCTCAGCACCACATAAAATAAATTAAATAAAGGTCCACTGACATCTTAAAATTTAAAAAAAAAAAGAATCCAAAAGAGGACAGAAACGAAGTATAGGGGCAGAATGGCCCTTTGTCCAAGCTGCCAGCTTTATTTATGTCAGTAGGTTACATTAGGTCACTGGCATCAGTAGTACATTATTGTTCATTGTGTCATTAGGCAGGTTACAGAGTTAGCAACATTATGTAGGTTATTACTTAGCTACAAACTATAGTTGCAATGTGCAATGTTAGAAGCTTTGTGTAGATCTCAAGAAAGTCCATTGTTTAAAGCTACTGCTGAGTGGACAGGTACAAGCACAGCAGTGAAACACACTCCCAGGAGGTGTGTGCCTGAGATCAAGGTCAAGGCTGATAAGACTCTAGCACAGAGCCTCCTCATGCAGGGCATTGCTACAGCAGCTAGGCATCTTGTGTCTTTGCACAGAAACTTTCCCAGCAACTAAGCATCCTGTTCTTTTGTACAGAAACTCCCAGCCACCAAGCACACCACAGCCATAAAGTCATCAGACAACCCAATCCCAAATACAGAACCCTTACAGGGACGCAGCAAAAAAGAGGTAGAATAAGCTCAACACTCCCAACATCTGATGAATTTTACTGTTCCCAATCTCCCCTGTGCTCAATATGCACTGACTGACCTGAGAGGGTCTGGTTTGGGTGTTCCTCTACCATCCATGGCTCTGCTCCTTGCTCCAACTTAAAGATCACCTCAGGTTTTATAATGCAGTGCCCTGTTAATGAGAAATAATGTAAGATTTTGCCAAACTGCCACATCAGCTCCTTCCCAAAAAAAAAAGAGCTTGGCTTCAGGAACTATTCAATGAAAGGTCTTGCCCACATCCCGCATAGGCAATGGAAGTAAAGGTTCCTCTTGGTAGAGTGGGATGGCTGCAAAACAAAAGCTAAGAAAGAGAAGGAAGTGAAAAAAACACAGGACACAGAAAGTAATTTTTAAAAAGCAGGGGCAGGATAGTCGATCTTAGGGATTGAGCTTCCACACTAGAAAGAGAGCAATGGAGCCTTTGCTTGCTTTGTTTATTTGGGGGGAACATCAAAGGTTTTCCATAGACTATTCTTTGCCAAATAAGGTAGGAGGTGGGCTGTCCAGTTTCCAACGGTTATGCCCAAAACGAAAGTTACAAGAGCTGTCTACTCAGTAGAGCAAAGACAGAGATTTCATGCCTTGGGTGTTCTGATTCACATGGGAGAGCCGGGATAGTTCCAAGGAATAAAACCTAAGTCTCCATGGCTCGGTACCAAGTAAAGACCCCTCAAGTAGTTCACGATGGCTCCCCACAAAAAAAGGCCTTTCATTAATAAGGCATGACACACTACCAGGTGTGAGAGTACCAATCTGTAATCCCAGCAGCTCAGAAGGTAAGCAGGAGGATCACAAGATGGAAGCCAACCGAGGCAAGTTAGTGAGATTCTATCTCAAAAAAATAACAAGCACTCAGAGGTAGCATCCCCGGATCCAACCCCCAATACCAAAAAAACAAAGGCACATTCTACATGAATTAGAATCCCATACCTAAATAGCATTAAACCTTATAAATGGTTCTTATATTTGCCAAATGGGCGCAGGGAAGGACATCGCTCCCGGAAGTTATCGGGGAGTTTTGCTCACCCAGTGACACCAGGCTGTAATAGGTCTCCAACATCACATCCCTATACAGGGTCCTCTGAGCATCATCCAGGTTCTGCCACTCCTCCCAGGTGAAGTCCACAGACACATCCTCAAATGACACCAACCCCTGCAACAGCACATTTCTCCTCAAGTCATCAGTCCTCCACAGATTGTGTCTGTCTCCCTTCTATATAGGTGTGTATGTCTTACATGTATCTTCCACACAACAGAGAATGCTTTATACTACATATGATGGATGAAGGAAAGATCACAGTGAAAGTATCCACAGTAAAAATTTATTATCAAAAATACTACTATAAAATTTATTTTAAATATCTAGACCCATACTTGTTGTGAGGGAGATAAACATGAATAAAACTCTGTTCCTCTAAAAGTCTTATGATCTGATATGAAGACAAAGAATATATGCAGACCTGGAATGATGTGCAAAATGAATTAATACAAACAGAAGTGCAATATAGACTGGGAAAACAAAAAAGGAGAAAACACCGTTCTATTTTGTAGGTTGGTGTCACTGAAACACTAAAGATGTTCAGCTTTTCCATGTGAACTGTGTTTTCATGAATTTGAGTACCACAAACAATGCACAACACATTAATGAAATTAAACACAGTGCCCTGCCAAGGTGAATGATCTTGGGCCATGATAAGAGATTCATGCAATACTGAAGGAACTTATTATTGAGTTGGTCTGAACTTATGATCCAATGCCAACAACAAAAAGACTGTATGTACCTACCATCTTTTAATTGCTTATACATTAAAAACATATACATGTCCCAAAATGTCCTTCCTATATGCTAAAGGATTGCTTGTGGGCACGACAGGGTGGACTGCCACTTCCCTAACCACACAATGTAAATAGGAAAAAGTAAGTTTCATGAACAGATATGCATTTAATAGTCAACCCTGGAAGGAGAGTGGCAAAGAGCTTAAGAAAGAGTGATAAAGGAAGAAAAAGGGTGACAGCTTACCACCTATATTAGAACAGAGAGCAGTAAATATACATAATGAGAAAATGAAACAATGAAAAGTATAAGCAGAAACAGAATGTGGTATTAACTTGCTGAACAGAGGGTCAAAGAGAACTATTACTTCCAGGCTACATGTATGATGGCAGTTAGTTAGATACTGCTGCTCCAAAGTGAAATGTGAAAAATGGAAGAATGTGAGGGGGGCAGAAATAACCTAGACTTGTAGATATCGCAGATGAAATAACTGAAATTTCTTATGTGGGATGTCCACCAGGCAACTGGATATGAATCTGGAGTATAGGAGAGAGACATCAGCTGAACATTAACATCTGAAGTACCAAGATTTCAATGGTACCTGTAGCCATGACAGTGAATAATCTTAAGAGATTAACAGGGAATAAAGGGACTTCAACCCAAACAAGAAGGGAGAAATAATACTGAGAGTATCAGGCTATCTCACACAAAAAATGAAGATGTGCACCCACACAGGTGGCAAGGCCCTGGTTTCTGATTGTCATCGCATGCTGAAGTGAACTGTAGCTGTGCCTCATTACCATCTTAAATCTCTGCAAAGATATGGGTTACTTTAGTGACTATTCTATACCTGTGTTTGCCCCTCACCACCTGGAATGTGCTCCTCCTTTTCAACTGTGAAAGTCCCTAATATTATTTTCAGAATAGGCCAAACCAATTCCTCCAAAGATATAATTTACTAAAACTCACACAAGTAATACACAATAATAAATATATATTTATTAAAGAACAGAATAATTATTAATCTTCAAATATAGTACCTGTTGTGTATACATTCACCGGTGAATTCAATAAAATATTAAGGAAGAAATTATATCAATTCCCTACAATCTATTTCAGAGGAAAGGAGCAGATAGAATATTATGGCTCATTTTATGAAACCAGCACTACCCAAATACAGAAAACTACAGACCATTACCTCTCATGAACACAGATCCAAAATAAAACAAAGAAATTCTCAGTAGAATATCAGCAAATTGAATCCAACAATCTACAAAAAGAATTATACATCAAAACAAGTGGAATTTATCCCAGGCACACAAGGCTGGCTCAGCATTTGAATATCAACTGATATAACTCATCACATCAATAGTTTGAAGAAGAAAAAAAATCACATGATTACACAACAGATGCAGAAAAATCACTTGAAAAAACTTGTCATCCATTTGTGATAAAAACTCTCCTCAACTTGAAAACAAATACCCACAAAAACCTACATCTAACAGGTGAGAAATTCAAACCTTTCCTGCAAGACTAAAGAAGGCAAGGATGTACCCTCTTATCACATCTTTCATAACTATAGAAGTACTAGCTAATACAGTAATACAAGAAAACGAAATAAAGGGTATGCAGACAAAGAATAAATAAAACTGACTACAGATAATACAACTGTCATCTATGTAGAAAAAAACTGTTAAAGAAAAAAAACCGGAATAAGTGATTATAACAAGATTACAGCCTATAAGGTTAATGTATAAACATTTTTCAATTTCCTATATATCAGCAATGAATAAGTGGAATTTTTAAATGAAAACACAGTACTACTTATATTGTCACCCCAAAATGAAATCCATATGAATCTAACAAAATAACACATTATCTCTATACATACAAAATCTTTCTGAACAAAATCAAAGCACAACTAAGTGAATACTCTATGTCCATGAATAGAAAATCTCAATATTATCAATGTCAGTTTTTACAAACTTTGACCAAAAGATTCAATTTAATGGAACAGAACAGAGAGCCTAGAATTAGTTCCATATAATTATAATCAACTGGTCTTTGACAAAGGAATGAATCAAAGTTATTCTTTAAAATATATGGAGTTGGGACAACTAGGAATCTATACACAAGAAAAGTGAATCTAGACATTCCCATTATAAAAATTAAATCAAAATGGATCACAAACTAAAATGTAAGATGAAAAATTATAAAACTCTAGAACATATAAAAACAACCTAGATGACCGAGGGGAAAGTAATGACTTTGTACATACAAAGCCAAAATCAAAATTCAGGGAAGAAATGATAGATAAATTGGACTTCATTAAAATTTCTTCTTTACTGCAAAAGACATTGTCAAAAGAATGAGAAAATAAGTCATAGACTGGAAGAAAATATTTGCAGAAGACAAATCTGATAAAAGGGCTGTTATGTAAAACATTAAAAGAACTCAAAACTCTATAGCTATCATAAGAAAACAAAGAGCTTAACAGATACCCAAACAGAGAAGACACAGTCAATCAATAAACACAGGAAGAGATGCTCTATATCATAAGACATCAGGGAAATGCAAATTAAAATAACAATGAGATATCACTACATACCTAGTAGAAAGAACAAAATATGGAACACTGATACCAAATGCTAATGAAGACATGGAACAAGAGAAACTCATGCACTGCTTGTGGGAATGCAAAACAGGACAGTCACCAAGGGAGACATTTTGGTGATTTACTATGACACTAAACATGCTCTTACCATATGATCCAGCAATCGTGCTCATTGGTATTTACACAAAAGAGGAGAAAATCACTCCCAGAATAAAAACCTGTAAACAAATGTTTATAGTAGTTTTATTCAAAGTCAAAATCTGGAAGTAATTAAGCTATCCTTCAAGAGGTGAATAGATAAAACTGTGGCATATGTGGTCAATGAAATATTACTCAGCACTAGAAAGAAATGAGCTACAAAGTCCTGAAAGGCATACAGAAATCTCAAAAGGCACATTATGAAATTTTAAAAAACAGTCTGAAAGGGCTTTTTACTTTATATTTCCAGCTGTGTAACATTCTGGAAAAGGTAAAGTTGTGGAGAAGGTAAAAAGATCAGTAGTTTCCAGGGCTGGGGATGAGGAGGGATGAACAGAGGGAGCACAATAGATTTTTAATGCAGTGAAAATACCCTCTATGGCACTATAATGCTATAAAAATACCATTAACATTTTTCCAAACCCAAAGAGTGCACAACACCAAGAATGAACCATGACGTAAACCATGGCCTTTGGACAACTATTTAAGTGTCAATACAGGGTCATCAATTGTAACTGATTTCCCACTCTGTTGAGGAATGTTGACAAAGGGGGATGCTGTGCATGTGTAAGGATATAACTATGGAAGAAATCTATGCACCTTCCTCAAATTCTACTGTGAAATTCAACTGCTCTAACAAAATAAAAGAGGTTTTCTCTTTTAAAAAAGAAATCCAGGAGTGGGGTTGTGTCTCAATGGTACAGCACTTGCCTGGCATGTGTGAGGCCCTGGGTTCAATCCTCAGCACCACATATAAATAAAGTTAAAAAAAAAAAAAAAAAAAAATCCATTGGCAGCTAAAAAGTATTTTAAAAAGAAAGAAAGAAAATCCAGCCACCTAAAAGTTTGAGTTTGATAATTCTTACTTAATAATAAAACAAATATTAAAAATACCTTCCTACTTATAATATAAAAGCACTTAATAATAATGAATGGATAAAGAAAATCTGGCCCATACAGGCAATAGAGTATCATTCAGCCTTAAACAGGAAATCCCTCCACTCGTGACAACACAAATGTACCTGGGGAACATTATGCTAAGTAAAATAGGTCTAGACACAAAAAAGTAATGCATGATGCCACTAGCAATGACCCAAATGTATGTGTTCCCCAAATTTCACATCACCATGTGGACAGTATTAGAAAGTGGGGCCTCTGTGGGGTGATCAGATGAGAGTTCCTTCCTCTGGAATGGATTAGGGCCCTTTGACAGAAAGGGCTTCAATCACTCCCTTCTGCGTTCCATGTTCTTCACTATGTGGGGAGGCAGCAGACCCTAACCAGATACCAGATGCCAGCACCTTGATCTTGGACTTTCCAGCCTCTAAAACTGTGCAATTTCTGTTCTTTATTAAGCACCAAGTCTCAGGTTTTTGTTACAGCAACATGAATAGACTAGGATACTATATATATCAAGAATTTAAAATACTCAAGCTTACAGAAGCATAAAGTAGAATGGTTGTTACCATGTGCTTAGGGTCAAAGGAATTGGGAAGGTGTTGGTCAAAGTGTACTAAGTTTCAGTCATAAAATATGAATCAGTCTTAAATCTACAGAACAGTATATGCAATTCAGAATATTGTGTTATATACTTAAATATCTGCTAAGAAGGTTACCTTTACTTAAATATCTGCTAAGAAGGTTACCTTCTGGGATACTACATATAAAATCTACCTATAGGTTTACTATATATAAAATGTAATAAACATTATTACATTTAAAAAGGTGTTTTATATATAAAAAGAGGGGATACAGTAGAAACTTTTGGAGATGATATATTAATGTATCATTTTTAAATTTTTTTTATTTTTAAAGAGAGAGAGAGAGAGAGAATTTTTTTTAATATTTATTTTTTAGTTTTCGGCAGACACAACATCTTTATTTGTATGTGGTGCTGAGGATCGAACCCAGAGCCGCGCGCATTCCAGGCGAGTGCGCTACCGCTTGAGCCACATCCCTAGCCCCTTAATGTATTATTTTGGGGAAGTGGCCATAAGTGAGTAATGCTTATTCATAAACTCATCAAAATGTACACTTTAAATATAGACAATTTCGTACATCAGTCATACCTGAATTTTTTAAATTACATAATTAAAAATTGACAGCAAATAGGTATTTGCAAGTTTCCCAGTATATGTTTATTTTATTATTAACTTCTGAATCTAGTTGGCTATCTCAATACACTGAGGTGACAATATTTTTAAACCAAAATACATGATGTAGTCTAGAAAATATATTTTCCAATGATCTTCCACAAGGGTGCCAAGCCCACTCAGTGCAGAAAAGTCCAGCAACCAGTGTTGGGAAAACTGAATATCCACATACAAAAGACAAGCTGGAACCTTACCTTACACCACATACAAAAATTAACTCAAAATGGTCCAAAAACCTATATTTAACACTAAAACTATAAAACTCTTAGGTGAAAATGTAGTAGAAAGGCTTTATAAAATTGGATTTGGCAATGACTTCATAGATATAATGTTAAAAAGCACAGGTAGCAAAAGTAAAAATACACAAATGAATGTAGATAAAAAAAAAATTCTTGTGCATTATCATAATTGGAGTAAAAAGACAACTACAGAATGAAAGAAAATAGTTCAAATCATATATCTCATAACAAGTTAATATGCAAAATACCTAAAGAACTGCTTCCATCCCACAATTTTTAAAAAAATGAAATAACTTATTTAAAGCACAGATAAAGGACTTTCACAGCCATTTCTCCAATGATGACACACTAATGGCCAACAAGCATATGAAATATCATTCATCATTAGAGGAATGCAAATGAAAGACACAATGAGTTATCACTTTACACCCAACAGAAAATATCAAGTATTGGCTAAATTAGAATCCTTATAAACTGATGGTAGGAATGCAAAATGTTGCAACAGCTATGAAAAATAGGATAGTGGCTTCTCAAAAAGTTAAAAATAGATTTTCACTATGGTCCAACAGTCCAATTTCTATGTATATATATCCAAAATTGACTGCAAGACCTCAAAGAGATATTTGCACATACTGCATTGCTCACATAGACAGGATATAGAAGCAATCCAACATTCCCAGGGACCAGCATAACCTAATCAAAGAACTGGAGCAGGTGCCCAACATGAACAACTGCTCAGACTAGTGCCTACAGGGTGCCTCCTGCATCCCACCACCCAGCTGCAGAGAAGTGTCCACCATGTTCGTACTACTCTCTATAGGTGGCAAGTATGTGAAAGGGCAGATGGCAGGCAACCAGGATCTGATTTGTTGGGCTTTCAGCCAGCACTGAAAAGGTGGTCATTTTTTGTTCTTAATCAATTTAAAATTCTAGTCCATAAACATGTACATATCTATCTTACCCTGCTCATTTTTAACTGGTTACCTGAAATAGAAGAATTAGTTATAATCTTTCAAAGAGTTTAAAAACATGACATGTATTTTTGAACGACAAACATACAAGTAAAAGACATTAAAAATGTCAGTGCTTCTTGGTTTCATTCTTCACAAATATTCTTATTGACTTGTTCAAACATTCCAACTAATTCCTGAATGCTTTCTCTCTGTGTACTGCTAAGGATGTCACATGAGCTAGCCAGAATCAGAGTCTACTTGCGATTGAACCTCATCACCTAGCAAACACACCCTTCAGGGGACTGTGAGTCCCAGAAGTTCTTCCCTCTATGCTGCCACCATGTGCAGACTCAAAAATAAATGAAAAGAACAATCAAACAAGAGTATCATGGGATACTCACTTTACATAAGATGAGATTAGATGAGATGAGACCTAAGAAAGGAAAAAGCTCAGGAAAAAAAATCCCTTTTCAGTAATTTGGGTCACTGACTAAATGGCAGTAATGCCATATGAAAGAAATAGAGGAGGATGAGACTTTCAATTTGGATTTGTTGGTTTGGAGTTGCCTTTTGGATGGCTATGAAAAAATAAGTACAGGAAGTTAAATCTATAGTCAAAAGACCAAGCTAAAAACAGGTTGGAGCACCCAACCACAAAGAGCTGAATCATCAAGGAGAACTGCAGAGAGGGACAAACAGTGAACAGGATGAGACACATGCATGAAGAAAAGAAATTCAGGT
Organism: Marmota flaviventris; assembly: GCF_047511675.1. Classification (NCBI taxonomy): domain Eukaryota; kingdom Metazoa; phylum Chordata; class Mammalia; order Rodentia; family Sciuridae; genus Marmota; species Marmota flaviventris. The sequence goes on from NC_092513.1 coordinate 72,687,563, forward strand.
AAAAGAGAAGAGCCATCACTGAGGCCATGACAGAAACTAATACAGAAGAATTTCCAGAAGATCATCTGCAAACAGCCAAAGATTCAAGTAAGGTAAAGACCAGAGAATAGTACTAGATATGACTATAATTTAGGTTACTGGTGAGCTTTAGAAGAACTAGAGCACTCGCCTAGCACTTGCGCAATCCTCAACATAAAAATAAATAAATAAAACAAAGGTATGTGTCAACTACCTAATCAAAGAACTGGAGCAGATGCCCAACAGGAACAATTGCTCAGACTAGTGTCTCCAAGAAAAAAAAAAGAAATAAACTACAACTACATTCCATGGGTTCAAGTCCAATGAGCAGTGGGAATGTTTGTGAAAAAATGTAACTGAATGATCTGATGTATAACCTGTACACATGAACTGAGGAAAAATTATGGAGAGTTATTTAAGGGCCTGTGGTTGACTCAGTCCTCCACACATTCCAGGTTTAATCCCCGAATCCAGGATGGTTGTGCAAAAGCTGTCTGGAACCACATTACTTTAGCAATTAGGTAAATCTATCTAATGCTGAACACAAAAAGTGCTTATTTCCAAATTGTCAGTGAAAAGTTTTCCACTACATCATCTATATAACCAATAAAGACAGTGTTTCAGACTTTGGTGGCAGCAAGTTTTCATGCCCCAAGAGGATTTAGCATGCCCTCCTCTTATGTTCCATTCCAATCATGTAACAAATGTGACCATCTTTTTGCCATGGTGTCAGAAAGATCAGAGACAGATGCATTAAACTTAGGTGACTCTGAGGTCTTATAACCTACCTATAATCTACATGCCAACTTTATGTCCAGTTTCCTGAAGCTGAGTTTCACTTATTTCTCTTTTTCCATTTTAATTTGTGGGTCTCACAAAGCTCACCAAATACAATGACAACAAAGTGAAAAGTAAATAAACAACTTACTAAAGATTTATTCAGTTTTCGTTGCTTTTGGACACAGAGAGAGAACTCTGGAAGCATGGCTGGAACAGCAGGCAAGTAGAGTAGACTAAGGAAAGAACTGGTGGAGCTCAGTACATTATTATTCTGCTCAAAACACTCTACATATTTGCTGAAAAAGACAAAAAAAATAAATAAATTAAAAAGCCTCTATGTGGGAGAATAGTCTACTCAGTAAGGGGCAACTAAGACCCTATTGAAGATGCATCTACATTAAGGTAGAGATTAGACTTAGAACTTATTTGGGGGTTAATTAAAACATGCATTACCTACTAATTTTATATTAATATTGTCTAAAAATATAACTTAATTTAAATCAAATTAATGCTATAGAAATACAATTGGGCTGTAGTAACTATTTCCCTATTAATGTGGGGATTCCACACAAGACTCCATATAACTGTTTCCACTATAACACATTTTACTTATATATACCTAAACATCATGGAACAACCCAACATTTCACCCACAATCATATAGGTAAAAATGTGCACAACGTGTATGTCTTGTGGTACACTGCTCCAGTAATGCTTCCCAGTGACAGAACTGTACCCAAGCCCTTGTACAGTATGTTCTGACAACAAAGTGGGCTTTACCATTTCACTTGCTTTGGCCAATGGGTATTAGAAATGCAATACAAATATCAGTTTGAAAAGTACTTGCCCACCAGCATTTGCCCTCTTACAGAATTAACATTAAAAAGCCTGTGGTTATACTGTTAGAAACCCAAAAAAGAGCCAATGGCCAGTACAAACCACCAGAAATGGCAATGAAGCCATCCTGCACCAACCTCAGCAAAAATTAGACTAAAGTTTCATTTGTGAACCAAGAAACATAAGCATAGAAACTGCCCACATGAGCACACCTCAAAATGCAGATCAGTACCAGGCGTGGTGACACATGTCTGTAATCCCAGCAACTCAGGAGGCTGAGTCAGGAGGATTTCAAGTTTGAGGCCAGTCACAGTAACTTACCAAAGCCCTATACAACTTGGTGAGACCCTGTCTAAAAATTAAAACTAAAGAAGGGATGGGAATGTTGCTCAGTGGTTTAAATGTTCCTGGGTTCAATCCCTGATACCAAAAAAAAAAAAAAAAAGGCAGATCAACAGAACTTTAAGCTAATAATTTTTTTCCCCTTAAGCCAATAAGTTTTGGATTGGTTCCTCACACAGTGAATGCCAACTGACATATCAAAGTCACCATAGTTCAATGCTTTTAACAAAACTACCTGGGAGAGATTACATGTCAAATATAATCAAAAAATTTTTCAAAACCATATGTAGAGGGCCGGGGATGTGGCTCAAGCGGTAGCGCGCTCTCCTGGCATGCGTGCGGCCCGGGTTCGATCCTCAGCACCACATACAAACAAAGATGTTGTGTCCACCGAGAACTGAAAAATAAATATTAAAATTTAAAAAAAAATATGTAGAAGTTTTAAAAATCAGAATGAATGTAAGTTCAATGAACTTAGCTGAGGTTGCTGGCTCAAACAGATATCATATGAATCATAAAACTGTTTACACATCAGCAAACTTTTTTTATGTCATAGTCTGTTTACCTTAAAGTCTGTTACTTTTAGTGTACAATATATTTTATTTACATTTTAAGAAACTGGTTTGAAGTGTCATAGGTCTAACTTTAACATTTTAAACAATGTATGTGGAAAAATGTATGATTTCTAAAAACAGATTATCGACATTAAGTAGGAGACATTTGTGTTATTATCCCTTTGAAGTCACATAATCTGCAGAAAATGTTGGAGATAAAGAAAAGGATAAGAATGCTTAAGCCACAGTATTATAAAGCAATGTTTGTTCTATATTGACTTCAGTGTCACAAAAATAACCTCAAAATAAATAAACACTTATTTTGACTTAATTGTGGCAAAATGGGTAATGTAAGAGAAAAAGTCAATCTGGCTAACATTTGAAATCATGTGACCCCAGGCAACTGAATTTAACTTTTTTTTATCTTTCTTATAAAGAAGAAATACTTCGGAAAACCATCCCTGAATTATCAGGAAGAACTATCAGAATAGAAGTGGCATCAGCATATCCCTACATGCCAAATCTGGTTCTGGCTGTGGAAATGTACAAGACAGCGAATTTCCTCTCCTGAACAAACTCCCAGAGGAAAACAGATGTTTTGTTTTCCACAGTTGGAATATTCTGCAGTTTCTCCCAGGAACTAGTAAGATAACTAATACTTGTGCAATCCCTAGCTGCTGTGGTACTGTCCTCCATAAGGAGGCTCTGTACTACAGTCTTATCAGCCTCGACTTTGATCTCAAGCACATAGTCCCTGGGAATAAAGGAACTTGCTTGCTAGATAACAATGTTTCACCAAGCTCCTGGATCTGCCTGCCTAACAGTAACTTCAAACAGACTTTCTTGAGAGCTACATAAAGCTCTAACATTCCATATTGGAACTATAGAATATAATTGCAAAACAAGCAACCTTAGTGATATACTAAAAATAATGTAGTTATTGCACTAATGACCTAATGTAACCTATTGATATAAATAAACGTGGCCACTTGGACCAGCAGCCATTTTCTGCCTCTGCATCTCTCTCTGTGTCTCCTTTTCTTTACAGTGATAGACTAAGTTTGAGATAACTCAATATATAGCAAACAATGAGGAAAAAACACTGAAGGAATTGCAGTGTGTACAAAGCACTGTAGACAGATGCTTTCAGGTATGCCTCCAGCCCAGGCCACATCTTTAATCATTTTCCAGTAAGTACCATTTCCTAGGCCCTTGCCTATCCTCCCTTAGCCCAGCTTACCTTTCCGCTCTGAAAGATGATTCAAACTTTCAATCCCACCAAGTCCTTGATAGCTACTGGATGAGGTACAATCAACCAAGTCCTGGGCATTCTACACAGTAGGGCCAATAATTGCTTAGGCTATGCAAAGTCACCTTTCTGGCTCTTCTGCCTTTGCGCAGAAGCACTAGTGGGAGGATTCTGGCCATGGGTGTAGTTTCTCAATTGGAATTCCTATTCATGGAGCCACTTCCTCAAGGTGCATTAAGAAGTGCTTGGTTCCAAGGAAAATGAGACCATCATTTGTAAGGTCCTTGCTTAGCATCTGCACGGCCATCTTAAGTGACAGCCATCATTTTAAGAAAAAAATTTCACTTTCCCACCCGAGGGCCTTTCTGAGATAGGCTCACTACTCCCCCATACCAACCCCACCCTTAACAGCCTGCATTAGGACACCATCTCTAATCCCTGAGCCTGCCCTATAAAAGTCCGGGATCCCAAGCCTGTTTTGCCTCTACCTCTAAGGAGAGATGTGCTTTATGTGTCAGCTCTCTAACAAATAAACTTTCATGTGTATCTCTACCTGGTCTCCATCTTTCATTTTTCGCTGGCCAGTCTCACTTATCTTCCTGGTAGACTAATTCATTGTCCCTGGAAACTAGGTCTTCTATAAATTTCTATAAACTTCTGTAACTAGAGGTGGTAGGCAAGCAGTGAAGCTGGAATTAGGCAGGCAGGCAGGAAAGATATATAAATTGAGTCAGGTGGGATCAAGGAGTCCAATTTGAGTAAGTCTGGGAAGTTGGAGACTGCCCACTGAGGGACAGAAATGTTAATTCCTTCAGAGCCCTTCCTCCACCCTTATCAAGAACCTGTCCCAGCCCAATCTGTTGCTAAGATAACCTGTCCCAGGAATTGCCCCTCCCTACAGGGAGCTATAAGGTTAATTAATGTGTCCTTGCTGCTCCATTCTGCCCTACCCCTTCAGCCCACCGGTTTTCCACCTTGACACCGCCCCCTACCAGCATTCCTGGGCCTAGTCACTTGTCAGGAAGGAGAGATAAGGGGAAGAGGGCAGAATAAAGGAAGCCTAGGACATATAAAAAGGGCATAACACCTCGTTTCTGGGGATTCCAGGATACCAGCCATGGCCCCTTCTCCCTCCCAGAATTCTGTTGCCCCCTTTTAAATAAACCCTGCTGTATATGCTTGCCTCCGTGCTTCTCTAATGTTAAAACTTCCAACACGCGGGGGGAGCAGGACTGTCACTGGCGGTATCAGAAGGACCAGAAACCTCACTTTTACCGCAGGGCAAGCCTCCGAGCGCGCTCGCTTTACACTGATAAATTTCTCTGGGAACTTGGGGGTCACTTTCCTAGTACGGTTAGGAAGCTTCTCGCACACGTGGGTAAACTGACGCCACCCGGGTTAGTACGGGATCCGAAGGGCTGCGCGGCGTGTGACTTCACGGTAGCATACCTCCGGCTCCAGAACCTCTGCTCCACCGCCTCCCTCAGAACCTCCGGCCTTCTGGAGGCACATCCCCTGCCTTCTGGCGGCGACGGGTCTTCCGAGGAGGTAAGTCCTGAAAGCACAACCCAGTCGTCCCTTCCGCAGCCCCGGCTGGCACCGTCACGGCCCGGACCCTGAGATCCGCGGACGTTTCTGATCTCCCCTCCTGCTCCTCAGGGACTTCGAGGCTCGGGGATCTCCACCCACTCACACCAACTTTCCAAAACAAAGAACACAAGTCTGGGCGTGCTCTGGAGCGTGGGAAGAAATTCTGCCCGAGAACTTCAGCGGAAACATGGCGGGAGTGGGCGTGGCCGCGCATGCTCAGAATGAATCGGACAACCAGGTGGGCCATGTTAGTGAGGAGACTACATTTCCCACGAGGCACTGCGCCTGCCCTTGGGGAACCCGCAGAGGGAATGTTAGTTTTCTCTGCGGTGAGTCCGGGTACTCGGAGACCCGGATGTACCTGCACTGGCCTCAGGAGCTTCCTTATAGAATCCTGGTTTGAGAAGCTGGTTCGTTGTGGAACGAATGGAGAAATTCGAATGTAGGCGAAGAAGTCCGTGATGTTAAAAACTGGCTTTAACTTTTTTTATTTTGTTTAAGCGTATTGCGATTATAAAATCGACGTCTACTTTTACATGTGCATTCGAAAATTCGTTAACAAGGGGACTGGGATTGAGGCTCAGTGATAGAGCCCTTGCCTGGCACGTGTTAGGCACCCACTGAGTTCAGTTCTCAGCACCACATAAAAATAAATAAAGGTATTGTGCCCATCTATAACTAAGAAAAAAAATTAAATGGTTAACAAATAAGAAATTAATGTTAGCTTTGTCTGAGCTCATTAAAGAAGTGTTCTCACTCTCTGAACTAATGAATGGGTTTTCAATGAATTATATTATTGAATTGGAAATTCTTTGATAGAAGAAGTTAAATATCAGGGTCATAGAGTGTGTGCAGTCCATAATCCTTGTGCCAATCAGTTTACACTCTGGTATCTGATAATTATCTGCTCAGAATCTGTAGTCATTTGTTCTTTTTGGAGAATTTTGCCTTTTCTTCTTTGGTTTCTGCCACAAATTAGGCAAGAAGTTCTGTACAGAGATTTCTCAAAGCTTCCAATACCACCAACTGCTCTTCAGACAGGGAAGTGTCTGGCTGGAGTCACCAGGGTCACCAGGTTGATATGTGCTTGAAGGTGGAATCAGGGTGATGTGAAAGTGGAGAAGCTTGGCAGTTGTGGAACAGCGATGTGAGAGGCTTGACTCTTCCTCAAGACCTACGCCTGGTTTTCTCTTTTCTTAACATGTGCTTTGCCCTGTTCAAATTCCTGCAGCTCTCTTCTGCAGATTCAGGGTAGTCAGCTTGATGTTATAAAAGCTGATGATACAAAAAATGAAATCGTTCTTCTCAGACCCACACAAATAAGGGTTTAGAAGTTATGAAGAGGGTGAGTCATGCCTGCCTGCCTGCCTGTGATGAGTACTTTCTCAAGATCTTTCTAAAGGCACAAAAGAGATTTCTTCTTGTTCTATACACATCTCAGTGCTTTGCACATCTAGCACATTTACACAGATTTCTGTAACAAAAATTTATCTTTAGCATTGTTTAAGATGGCAACAACTCAGACAAGATGTTCTTGACACACTTGCCAAGCAGAGACACCTACACCAACAACTGACACCAACTCCTGCATCAGGTCCCCAAACCAGCAAATTTTGACCCAAGTAATTTAGGTAAATGTCTCCCTTTTTGCCTTTATCACTTTCCTCTTGCCTCAAACTCCTGAATATACCCATAGTTCAGTGTTGCACAGGTATTCCCATTGCAATACTCTATTATACACCAGGAAAAAAAAAATCACTATTCTTTGGAGAATCTCACACTGATTGTTATTTCATTTGACAACATTTGCAGATCCTACTTGCTTCAGACTTTGAAATTTTTAGGTTCCCTCTTAGACATTGAATCCCATATTTATCTCTTAAAAATCTGTTGGTGTCTGGGAGTCCTTTAAATACAAGATGATTGGCAGGGTTTGGGTAGGAAGAACCAATGCCTATATGAATAGTCACTCCTCTTAGTAGGCCTCAGTTTTCTACCCAAAAAATGGAGACAGTAATATATGTTTGGAAGAGTATACACCCCAGCCCACTTGTAATGCTCAGAGGGGAAAGAATGAAGTTCCCTTCTTCCTTCAATGAAGATGATATCCTCATTGCCAAGGAGAGGGGACTCAGGGATGACACACAGGTTTTCCCCAAACTAGCCGTCCATGGGTTACAGTTTTTAGTATTCATTTTTTCACTTCTTTTGGTAAAATTATTCCTAAGTATTTTGCTTTTGATTCTGTTGTAACTAGGATTGTTTCTTTAATCTCGTTTTTTGATTGTTTACCTCTTCTGTACAGAAATACAATTGATTTTTGTACAGTGAATGACCTCTCTCTCACTCCATCTATCTCTGCATTCCTTCCTCATTTCTAGGAATCTGCCATACACCTTCCTGTGACTCATCCCTCTGAACACCCACTTCTGTTCCACTTAGTACATTTCCATGCTCCCTCCCATGTGGTATGGAAAACTGTGGAAAATAAGACCCATCTAATTTGACTTTCTTGGGCTCTGGTAAATATTAACAACCTTATCTCAGTGGCTTCAGAGAAGAGAGTTTATTTCAACCATGTTCCAGGCTAGATACTGTTCCTCTATACTGTTCTTGGAAGTGATTGATTGACTGACCCTGCCTCTTCCTTGGGAACATTGACATTTTGTGGATCCAATGGAACGCTTAGCACCATGGTTTCAACACACTTAGCATGAATCTTTCCACAACAGGAGAAATCCATATTCTCAAAGCTGGCCAGCAGTAATTCCCTACTCTCTAAATATGTGAGTAAGAATCTACCTTGAAAGATAAACAGAGCCAGACACTAGGTAAATTGGCAACAGATTTTTTTATCATTAATATACTATTATGCTTAGAATAATACTGCAATGAAATCAAGCTCAGTTTGTCCAGAAGTAAATGGACTTTTTTTTTTTGGTACCACGGATTGAACCAAGGGGCCTTTAACCACTGAGTCATATCCTGGCCCTATTTATATTTTATTTAGAGTCAGGGTCTCACTGAGTTACTAAGGGACTCACTAATCTGCTGAGACTGGCCTCAAACTTGCAATCCTCCTGCCTCAGCCTCCTGAGCCACTGAGATGACCATGCCCGACTCAGAATGTTTTTATCTTGATGAACTAGTATATCTGAGGGAAGACATTTCTATGCAGCAAAGCTACCAGGCTGTGGTATGGCTACTGTTAATTGCTTACAGCGAAATGAGAGAGCAAGGAGATGACTTAAAGATAGAATGTGTAACCAAAATGGAGGCAGTCTAGAGAAATGTGGAAATTCTGGAAAATCCTCAGTCTGGCTATGTAAAGAGTCTAAGAGCATGCTCAGGAGAAGAAACCAAGGATCTGGCCTATTTTGACTTCCCAGCCTCCAGAACCGTAAACTAAATAAACCTTTGTTCTTTATAAATTAGTCTAGGGATTCAATTACAGCAACAGAAAATCAACTAAGACCACTAAGATTGAGTCCTAGTCCAGAAGAGGGCTTGGAGGAGCCAGAACAAGAGTTTGGTACAGGAGAGAACATTTTGTCACTCACAGGATAGTTAATGGCTACACAATTTGTATATACAAAGTAAAAGTCAAAGCACCTTAGACTTGAGGACACACTTTTCTAGTAAAGTGCCTACTCCAAACTTGTCAATGTAGACAAGGAAATTCTATATTCTGCTTTATTGCCATTCCTTCTACACTAATTGTAATACCTCTGCTCTGTCTGCCTTTAATTAATCAGCTCTTCATCCACCAGCCTAAAAAGAAGAGAAGTCAGGAGAAGAACTGAGTGTGGGAGTGAAGCAGATGGGAGAGAGTCCAAGAACCCAGAAGTGAAGAAGAGACAGTAATGGAGCAATAAAACCCTCTGGGGTTTCTGATCCCAGCCTCTAGTTCCTGGATCCCCAGTGGCCCCATCCTAACTCCATGTGAATGGACAAGTCAGGAGAGCAGAAGGGTTTTTTGTTTGCTTGTTTGTTTTCCAAGATGAAAGGGACAGAGAGAGATGGGGTAAAGGAAATGGAAGAGTTCTGGAAAGAACTGGTAAGAATGGAAGCCAGCACCTTTTGTTGGACATAGTTGGCTCTGGTTTCCCCCTGTGCTCTCAGGCAGCCTGCCGCAGTCTGGCTAGGCACAAAATAACCGAGCCGCCACACAGCCTTGTAGGTTCAAAACAGGAACTCCTTTATTCTCCGCACTCTTGTGAACACCACCCACGAGGCCTTCTCGTGGGACACACCACACACCAACCAGAAATCCCTCCTCCGGCACTTCCCCAACCAACGAGAACTCCCCAGGAATCCCCGGGAGAACTCCAAAGTAGCAGGCTGAGGCGGACAGCAGGGGTCTAATATACAATTGAATACACAGCTTAACATAACCATCATCATCATCTCAATGGCTTGCTGGAGTCACCTCTCAACCACTCCAAAATGCCATGCTCATCCCGACTCCGCTGTGGCCCTCAACAGCAGCCGACACTCCACTCTCATTCACCTCACTGTCAACATCTCATCCTGGTGACATCACTGCCCAAATTCTGTTTGAATAGCATGTGCAGATGTGTTTGTGCTGGAAGCTTTAGTCAAGGCTGGGGCCACCGAGCAGTGTGCAGTTGCAGCACAAGATGCACAGAGAGCTTCAAACACACACACACACACACACACACACACACACACACACACAGAAATGAGACTCACTGTGACCAGCATCTTCCTCTCTAGTAGGCAGATATGTGTGGTGAGGTGACTTCATGAACACATATCCAAGTAGAAGGGATAAAACTAACTGTGTTTTTCAGACTTTTTACCAACTCAGCACATGGAAAGAAATATATTTTAAATCACCATGCATTACACATCTATACACCTTTGATCAATTCAAACAAAAGTTTCACAAAACAAAAATTAAGTGTGATATCTCTGATAGATTCTTCTACCTTATATTTGTTTTCAATTAAAAATAAATTCATCAAGCTCCTCAGGATTGATGGTACCTACAATTTCCAAAGAATTGAGTTTTAGAGAAATTCCATACTTAATGGCTAGACACTGCTTCCTTCCCCTCCACCTACCACAGTACTAGATAGGGCACTTGCTGAGCCAGGGCATCCTCTGCCCCAGGATGTGTTGGGGTGGGTAATGTGATATTTTCCCTTGAAACACTTTCCCACTTGAGTATCTCAGGCTTTGTTTGCAAAACAGATCCCTGTGTCCTGTGCTTAATGTCTCTGGCCTCGCAGTGACTCTTGCACTTTATGACAAATTTGCATCTCATCCATTTGTGAATTTTATTCCGAGGCCAATCTAATTTCTAAGATCCTAGAACATGGCTCTGTTATGCCTCATTTTTATTCTATTAATAGTATTTTACCATCTTCTGCTGAGGTTATTTTTCTTCGTATTTACGAGATTTTTGTACTACACATCTTGTATAATATTTGCTCACAAAAAAAGGTGACCTTCACAGTTTAGGCAAAACCCTCATGGAAAAAGCTGACCTTGGTGTTTGTCACTGAGTCTGCAGGCTCTTTTGATAGTTATGTTTAATACCAAACTGCACACTGAGTTCTTGGAACCTTGCTTTCCTCATTTCTAAAGGAGAAATAAGACATGAATGACTCTGACTTCTGAAGATAGAATGAAATGTGTCCATACAACTCCTGACACATGGCAAGTGATCCACATGTGAGTCTTCTTTCCCTTTCTTACATAATTTGCCTCTCAGTTGGGTGTTTTCGTTATATGCAAAAATGAGTTATCTCTCTTTACATGAATATAGATATAGAGAGTAGGTAACTCTTAGAGCTCTTGTCTATCATGTTCCAAATAGTTATGTATATTCCCCAGTCCTTCATTTTGTTCCCAAACTGTGTTGCAAGAGCTGTCAAGATTGACACCTTCTAAATGTGGTGTATATACACAATGAAATATTACTCAGCCATAAAGTAGAATGAAATTAGGGGCTGGGATTGTGGCTCAGTGGCAGAGCACTTGCCTAGCATGCATGGGGCCCTGGGTTTGATCCTCAGCACTACATAAAAATAAATGAATGGAATAAAGGTATTGTGTCCAACTACAACTAAAAAAAATAAATATTTTTTTAAAAAATAAGAATGAAATTATGGCATTTGCCAGTAAATGGATGGAACTGAACACTATCATGCTGAGTAAAATAAGCCAGTCCAAAAAACCAAAGGCCAAATGTTATCTCTAATTTGCAGGTGCTAATATACAATAAGGAGGTGTGAAGGAAGAATAGAAGTTCATTGGATTAAACAAAGAGAAATGAAGGGAAGGGAGAGGAGATGGGAATAGGAAAAACAATAGAATGAATTGGATATAACGTTCCTATATTCATATATGAATACATAACCAATATAACTCCATATCATGTACAACCACAAAAAATGGGAAGTTATGCTCTGTGTATGTATGATATGTCAAAATGCATTCTACTGTCATGTATAACTAAAAAGAGCAAATTTTAAAATCTAAAAAAAAAAAAAAAAAGACCAACCCTTTCTACTTCCTACCTCCATGCGTCCCCAGTCTACAGTAGTCTGACTTCCTCCTCCTTCACTCCATTAAACCTCCACTGGCAAGAACACCAGTCTTCTCGTCGTTCCTAGGGCAGCATCCTCTTGTCCTCACTGAAAGGGCCTCTCTGATGCATCTGATGTTCCATTGTGATCAGTTCTCCCTCAGGTCTCCTGATTTGCCACTTACCTTTCAGAAAGTGACTTTTCCAGGGGCTGGGGATGTGGCTCAAGCGGTAGCGCGCTTGCCTGGCATGTGTGGGGCGCTGGGTTCTATCCTTAGCACCACATACAAATAGAATAAAGATGTTGTGTCTACCAATAACTGAAAAATAAACATTAAAAAATTCTCTCTCTCTCTCTCAAAAGAAAGTGACTTTTACATTGTTGACGTGCCTTCCTCTGCTCAGTGAATGCAATGTTTCATTGCCATGTGTTCCTAGAGTAGTGGAGGGTTACCTGAAATCAGAGTTGCCTAACAAACTGCTGTCCTATGTAGCTGGAAGTCACTGAGTACAATTTTTTCAAGGTAATTTCATGTTCCTCCAGTGGCCCAGCAATGGGAGGTCGATTGGGTCTGACCTGATTCCTTCCTGTTGTTCTGAACTATTGTGCACAGACAGCTCTGCTTGAGTCCATTTAAGTAAAGGCTTAGGGAGGAGTTGGGCGAAAGAACAACCAAAACCTTATCATAATCTCAAGAATCATCATTAGGGGGAGCTCTAGGCAAAGGGTTTAACTTTTGCTTCTGAATTGGGGGTTAATTGGGCAGAAAAAGGTGACATCCATTCTTTCTGATAATTGGGTGGTGCTGAGAAGTTTTTGAATAAAACACTTTGCTAAATAAGAAAAAAATTATTATGTAAATCGGAGTATTATACAAGTAAAGATAGGACATGGTGTTATTTTCTGAAAATAAAAATTGAAAAATCACCAAAAATGCATCTTTTAAAAATATTGTCTCTTCCATAATGTCCTTATGCTGTTATTTTATAATTCTTACCATCATGTCACAACTGATCTTTCTGATCATCATTTCTCATGAAATGTCATATTTTATTTCTCTATAGTGTGTTTCGGACAATTTCCCCCTTATCTGTCTTCTAGTACATTATTTCTTTCCTCAAATGTATCTAATCAATTGTTTGTGCTGTTTAATTCATCTGTGGTTTCAAAGTTTTAAATGACTACATATATATGCACATATATGCATATATTTAAATAACTATTGAGATATAATTCACATACCATAAAATTAATCTTTTAAAGTGTACATTTCAGTGCCATTTACTATATTCACAAGGTTGTGCAACCATCACCTGCTTAGTTCCAAAATATTTCATCACCCCCAGATGGAAACCCATACCTATTAGATGAACAGTCATTTCCCAGTCCCACCAACCCTACCAAATGCTAATGTACTTTCTCTCTCTATGGATCTCAGTATTCCCAATGTTTCATATAAGTGAGTTCATACAATATGTGGTCTTTGCCTAAAGAATGGGACAAAATCTTTCCATTAATCTCCAGGATCTATAAAGGATTCAAAAACCTCAATAGCTAAATAAATAAACAAATAAATACAAATAACCCAATCAATAAATGGGCTAAGGAACTAAATAGGCACTTCACAGGAGAAGTAATACAGTTAGTCAACAAATATATGAAAAAAAATGTTCAATATCACTAACACTTAGAGAAATGCAAATTGAAATTTCATCTCACTCCAGTCAGAATGGGAATTATCAAGAACGCAAGTAACAATAAACATTGGTGAGGATGTGGGGGAAAAGGTAAACTCATACATTGCTGGTGGGACTGCAAATTAGTACAACCACTATGGAAAGAAATATGGAGATTCCTCAGAAAACTTGGAATGGAACTAACATTTGACCCAGTTATCCCACTCCTTGGCATATACCCAGAAGACTTAAAATCAGCATACTATTGTGACAGAGCCACATCAATGTTTATAACAGCTCAACTCATAGTAGCTAAGCTATGGAACCAACCTAAGTGCCCTTCAACAGATGAATGGATAAAGAAAATGTAGTACATATATACAATGGAATGTTACTCAACCATAATAAAAAATGCAATTATGACATTTGCTGGTAAATGGGTGGAACTGGAGATATAATGCTACGTAAACTAAGCCAATCCTCAAAAACGAAAGGTCACATGTTCTCTCTGATATAAGGATGCTAACACACAATAAGGGGTGGGAGGGAAAAATAGAAGTTCACTGGATTAGACCAAAAAAAATGAAAGGAAGAGAGGGAGGATGGGAATAGGAAAAATAGTAGAGTGAATAGCACATAACTTTCCTATGTTAATATATGAATACATAACCAGTGAAATTCTACATCATATGCAACCACAAGAATGAGAAGTTATACTCAACAAATTTATAATATATCAAAATACATTCTACTGTTATCTATATCTAAAAAGAACAAAATTTTTAAAATGTATGGCCTTTGGTCTGATTTCTTTCACATAGCATATTTTCAAGGGTTATCCTTGTAGAACATGAAGCAGTACCTCATTTCTTTTTATGACCTACTGACATTATATTGTATAGATATGTCACATATTTTTATACCTTTCTGAATGGAGAACATTTGAGTCACTTGAATTTCTAGTCTCTTGTGAACAATGCTGCTATAACCACTTGTACAAAGGTTTTTGTGCATTTCTTGTTTAACTTTGGAATATTGCACCTCAAAAGCAGTAAAACTTTTGTATTCAAAGCTAAGTGTGGCTCAGGTTTGAGCTTTACTACATCTTGAGCCCTTGTCAGTGGTAATTTTCCTTTTTTCATGTTGGCTTGTGGAGTGGTTCCTCTGGTTCTTATCTAGCACAGTCTTGGCACCAGAGTCTAGTTGTACTGATGGAGCAGGACCCCACCCTATGTCCATGGGGTTGTTGATCCCTGGCTATGATGTGTAGGGTCATTCTAGGCCATTCATGTTCTCACCAATACTAGGTTTCATTGAACTTAAAACATTTTTTAAAATTTTATGAGTGCATTATGGGCTGTAATAACTGTTTTAATTTGCATTTAGTTAGGCTGAGTATTTTTTCATATACCTATTCTGTGAATATCTTGTTTTAATCATTTCCCTTAAAATTTGGAAATAACAATCAAAACCTGTAAGTTCTTTATTGCATTTGACACCACAATTCCATTTCTAGAAATTCATCCTAAAGCCATAGCAGTTGCTCTTAAATTTCCTATACAATCCTTTTCACAACATTATGTGGATTAGGGAAATAAAAGAACCAGCCATTACCAGGGGCTTTGGGTGAATCCCTGCATTTCCCCAGGATCATCAACTAGAATTCTCCCACAAAGAGCATGTTGAGAAGGCAGGGAAATCACCCAATTCACTCTTTCAAATGACCTATTTTCAAAGTAAGAAACCATCGCAGTCACCATCCAACAAACAGGGCTTTCTTTTCTTTAGAATTACTACGGTTGCTGGTTTTTATTTATTGTTCACAATCAATTTTCATCCTGGTTCGATGCTCTCTCTGTTCTTGCTGTGGCTCAGTGGGTGCCCTTCAAGCTGGCTAATATGTCCCTTGGATGGTCGTCCCCACCAGCATGCTCCACCTTGCAGGATTGCTGTTTCAGGGGACACAGGTCTTCTCACCTTGCAGATGTGTCCTCAAAGGCAAAGGCCTAGAACCAGGGATTGAGTCCACAGAAAGTGATCCAATGCTTGAGGAACCCCCAAGGAAGCCAAGGCTCCTCTGGAATTTGACCTCACAGCAGCAGCCTGGCTGGTTAGCTTGCTGAGCCCACACTGCTGGCACAAAAGCAGACATTCCACCCACTCTCATGGTTTCCATGTTGACTTCTTACATGTCAAATGGCTCAGAAATATTACTTTGACATATTATAGGAAAGTTTATTTGATGTTTTAGTGGGGAAAAAGTAGGTTTACAAAAAATATTTACAGCCAGCCCAGGCTGGAGGGACCCCAAAGGATGCATGAAGATGAAGAACTTGTTCCCCTGCCACAGTCCCAGGCAGTGCCACCCTACTGGTCCTGGGGCCCATTTTGAGAAACATTGCTGGAAGTAGTTTTTTTAAAAAAATTGTATGCCTTTCATTTTTAAAATGCCTGGAGTGTGATATTCCAAAATTATTGGAAGCCACAAACCAATTTCCTGAATCCCTACATAAGAGATGGGCACCTGGGTAGAGAAGAGGAGGAAATACTGAATTCCCATGCTGAGAAATCCAGGTTCATTTTCAACAGGAGTTGACATCCCAGCTACTAAAAAGCCAATGAAGGCTGGGAACACAAGACTTGGGCAGTTATAAAGGCTGGACCATTAAAATAGCTGCCTTTAAAAAAAAAATCTTATCACAAAACTCTTATTTTAAGATCCACCATTTCTTCACCTTCATCTGGATTCTAATTTTACCTAAGAAAAGGTTCAGTGTAGTAAAAACAAAGTGATGAGGAAGAGAAAGCCTAGATCAGATCATGGTGGACAACACTAATACTGAAAGAGATATCCACTAGAACTTTCTACCGTCAATGTTATGGTTTGGATGTGAGGTATCCCCCAAAAGCTCATGTGTGAGACAATGTAAGGAAATTCAGAGAAAAAAAATCACTGGGTCACAAAAGCCTTAATCCAATCATTGAATCCATCACCTGATGGAATTAACTGAGTGGGAACTGAAGGCAGGTGGGGTGTGGTTGGAGGACATGGGTCACTGGAAGCTTGGCCTGGGGTATATATTTTGTATCTGGCAAGTGGAAACTCTCTCTGCCTTCCGATCGTCACGTGAGCTGCTTCCCTCAGCCACACTCTTCAGCCATAATGTCCAGCCTCACCTCGAGGCCCAAGGAATAGAGCTGGCCTTCTATGGACTAAGACCTCTGAAACCGTGAGCCCTCAAATACACTTTTCCCCCTCTATGATTGTTCTGGTCGGGCCTTTTAGTCACTGCAGAGACAGAGCTGACTAAAACACCCACTAAGCCCCTGCACATCTGGAAGGGCAAGCCTACTCTCTGAAGTGATGCCACAGACCCACCAGAGCAGAGTGCAGATTGGAGGGGACAGAGAGCAGCTACCCTCAGCAACTAGCTGCTCTGCACCAACAGCCGATGCCACAGTCCGGCTGCAGCAAAATAACCGGGGGGTGACGAGGAACTTGTGTAGATTGATACAGCAGGAGTGGGAGCCGTTTATTGTAGAACAGGAGGGGTATATATACATTACACACAGCTTATCTTAATTAACATAAACTAGATACAGCAGTCAACCAATAAGGAATCTCCACACTTAATGGCTCGCTGGCGCCACTTCACAAACCACTCCCCCTGGCAAAATGCCAGGCGCCATCCTGACTTGTTTACAGACCCTAACAAGCCGAGGGTGGGGATGGCAACAGCAGCTAGCAGAGGCAGTGGGAATGAGGACAAGAGTTGGGCACAGTGGATGGACCCAACGTGCTGCCCACAGGAAAGACTTCCCTCATCAGCAGGGATACATTTTGCAATCACAGGCTTGTTCTCAAAAGTAAGTACACTTTGATCACTGAAAACCAGGATACTAAATTAAGAAGATTCATCAATATGAATTAAGCAGTTAAAACAAGTTATTTAAATCATTGAAATAAAAAGACCTTTCAAACTCAACATATGTTAGTCAGATTTCTGTGCTGATACTAAATAGCTGAGATAATTAACTTCAAAGTAGGAAAGGTTTATTTGGCTCACAGTTTCAGAGGTTTCCATCCGTGGTAAGTTGACCTTATTGCTTTGGGCCTGTGGTCACATAGTACATCATAGTGGGAGCAATTGGTGAAAGGGGCCTATTTACCTCTTGGCAGTCAGGAAGCAAAGAGAGAGGGAGGAAGGGGCTGGGGTTCCAAGATCCCCATAAAGTCACCCTGGAATGGCCTAACTTCCTGTGGCCTAACTTCCACTTGGCCCCACCTCCTAAGGTTTCACACACATACACCCCAATAGTACCACAGGCTAGGGACCAAGCCTTTAACATACAGATCTTTGGAGGACATTCAAGATCCAATCTGTAGCATAAGTGCTCCTTTATAAAAGTTCATGTTTGAGAATGTCTAATCTTATTTCTGTTTTGTCAAGTTTCTTCTTTAATGGCCAAGAAAAAACAGTTTCAAATAATTGAGATGATATCGTTTGTGTGTGCCCCTTCTCTTTATGGTGAATTTGGCCACTCTCTATGCTCTATTCCTATGTCTTCCAAATTCCTATGTTTGGAGTCCCCCTGAAAGAACACTCTTACTAGTAGCTAAGTCAGCCTTAAAAGGGTGGGTTTCACAGAAGGAGAGAGTTATTATGGTTTGGATGTGAGGTGTCCCCCAAAGCTCTCGTGTAAGACAATGTAAGAAGGTAGGAAGAAGAAATGATTGGGTTATGAGAACCTTAACCTAATCAATGAGTTGATCCCTGAAGGGATTAACTGAGTGGTAACTGGAGGCAGGTGGGGTGTGGCTGGAGGAAGTGGTTCATTGGAGCGTGGCTATGGGGTATATATTTTGTATCTGGAGAGTAGATTCTCTGTCTGTCTCCTGATCATCATGTGAGGTGATTCCCTCTGCCACACTCTTCCTCCATACTGTTCAGCCTCATCTTGAACCCCAAGGAATGGAGTCTGCTGTCTATGGATTGAGACCTCTAAAACCATGAACCCCCAAATAAACTTTCCCTCCTCTACATTTGTTCTGGTGGGTCTTTTAGTCACAATGGCGAAAAAGCTGACTAAAACAAGCGTAGAATAGTGTCACCAGATGCTAGGGAGAGGAGGGAGAGGGGAGTGGATAGAGGAAGTTGGATATCAAGTACCAAATTACAGTTCAACAGAAGGAATAAGTTCTTGGGTTCTGTGGTACAGTAGGGTGACTACAGTTTAACACAACTTATTATATACCTTATAAAGAACTAGAAGAGAGGAGTTCAAAGCTTCTTAACACAAAGAGATGGTAAGTGTTTAAGGGAATGTAAGTGCTAATTACCCTTGTTTGATCATTACACATTATATACAAATTATCACGCTGGACCCCATGAGTATATGCAATTACTATGTATCAGTTAAAAATAAAGAAATAAAAGACCAATATGACACACAGCCAAGTGGGAAGGTGGAGGTGAGTCTTCAGGACACCAAGCCCCAGCCCAGTCTCTGGGCGCTTCCCCCTAACCATGCTGCCAGGGGCTAAGAGGCTCCTGACCTCTCAGGAAAGAGCTCTGCAAGCTGAGCCCATGGTGGCCAACCTGCTCCACCCAGAGCCAGGTGGGCAAGCCCTAAGTGTGTAAGGATGTCACCATTCTGAAAGACCCTCAGGATGCCATTCTCCAGTGTCCACCACATGACCACATCCTCATTCCTCAGGGACCAGGAAGGAGCATCGCCTCCAGCCTGCCTGTTCTAAGGGAATTGGCCTCATTGTGGGGTGGGTGCTGCCGAGCCCCAACTGTGCTGGAAGAAGGCAGCATATGTGGAGTGCCTGAGGCCTCAAAGCCCCACTCTGGCCCAGGTCTGGCACTGGAAACACAGTGACTCTGCCCTGTTTCAGTGAAGGGGAGCAAAAGTACAGTAAATTACCTAAACACAAAACACATCAACTTCAGGGCCTTCATAGCGGCTCTCACAGCATGACTTACATTAGATTTTACAAGTTCGGCCGACTGTTATGTGAAAAAATTCTATACTAGTCAATTGGTTAAAGAATTTGGTGACAATCAATGGTAAAACAAGAGCTGGCTCTCGTAAACACACAATGGGAGACCCACACAAGACCTTGACATGCTGTCAGGGACAGATGCTGCTTTGTGGGGGTCCCTGAGAGACAGTGGACACTTACCTCAATAGCTATGCAAATATGAATCTGAAAATGTGTATGGACAGATCTGTTTACCACTGTTTAGGAATAAAAGCCCACAGATGAACTGAAGTCTCCTCTTCAGAGCTGAGCAGGGCTGTTTGTTTCATTCTTATCCTAGGCTCCGAAGATGCACAGAAACATCTGCCCAGCTCTGTGTGAGCACTGGGACCCTCGTGGTCCTTATTCTACTCCTGAGAAACAGAGCAGCAAGAGAGATGGCAAGGCACAAGCAACAGGCACCAGCTTGTCCTACTAGGCCCCAGGCTACCTCTGGAGATGGGGTCCCTGTATGCAGCTTCAACTTCTGATGGCACCTGCACCCTTGGAGTCAATAGCTGGGGACCCAAGTATCACACCACAGCATGAATCTAAACACAAAACTCTGGACTTCAGACTGATCAAATCTTTGGGGAATGACAAACATTAAAAATATGCCTGATTATGGAAGTTTCTGATTTATTCCAAGCAAAATATGAGATTGCCACTAAGAATCATCTCAAAACACTGGCTCTCTGGTCATTCCCTCTGCAGTCAGTACATCAAGATGGAGGCAGACACATGCTGGCCAGCAAGGTTTCCTAGAGCCAGGGTAGCTAGATCCTTCACTTCTGAGGCCTCCTTCCCAGCCTCTTCCTCGGCCTTCTCCTTCTCTTTCACCTTCCTCCTCTTTCCCCAGGGCCCACACCATCTGGACTACCTGGTTGATGGAGAGATGCACCTCTTCTTCGTCACATGGGAAAAGAGGAAGAGGCTTTGTTCCATAACACCTGCTGCACGTTCACAGCACTGCGGAGGTGGGACAGGAGGGGTATGTATACATTACACACAGCTTATCTTAATTAAACCCTAGACCCCTCCTCCTAGCTCCAGGCTGGAACAGCCTTCCTTGCAGGTGCCTTGTACTTTGAGAAAATAGGTCAAGAGATGTGGTAATCCCCTCCCTTGGTGAACAGTGTTCCAGGTGAGAGTGAATGCTTAGAGCCACAGGTCTTCGGTGCCAGCACTGAGCCTGGGACAGAGCACTGCAGGTGCGTGGGCTCTGAAATGGGATGGGCTGTCAGGCTCAGGGCAAGGCCTCTCTCGCCTGGCTGCAAAGGAGATAGCAAGGCAGTTCCTAAAGACAAGAAGCACTTGTGTTCGTTATGCCAGGAAATTCTGTGTTCAGCCTGGTCCTATCACTTTTAGGTGGTGTTTTAATTCTTAATTCTTTTAAATTATTATACTGGACTCAATGTCCAGTATAATAAATTATAACTCCATGGTATTAAATGGATGTTCTTTAAAAGAACAATTTGCAAAATAAATAAATAAATGAAGGAATTGGTAAAAAGGGTAACAATAGACCTGGGTCCTATTTATTAGCAAATCATGACTGTTGTTGAAAATGGTAATTAAGGTAGGTAAAGGATTTCCCAAAAACCCTCACTTGGAAGCCTACAGTGTTAGAGCAACTTAACTGCCCACAGAAGCAATTACATTCATTTTATCACTATAATTTGGATGGTTTAGCTTCAAAGTTGTTATCCTCTCTAACAAGATTTTCACTGAGCTGGAGGCATATGCAAATCCTTGATACCTGCTTTCCAGGAGCTCATATGATTGAATCGAAGAGATGCCTATAGTTATAACATAGTTGTACATATTAAGATAACATACCGTAGAGCCGTGAATGTAACTCAGTAGTAGAGCACTAGCTTAGCATGTGTGAGGTCCTGAGTTTGATCCCCAGCTCCAGACAAAAACAAAACAATTAAAATAATACTCCATAAATGACAAGGGCCCTTGCTAACATGTCCCTTGACTAATTCACATAGAAATACTTGCTTGGCCATAGATTTTCAACGTATCAAGTTAAGACTACAGAGAAAACAATCTGCTATTTAATTTTTTAAAAATGGAATTTGACAGTAACATATCTTTTGGTCTAGTAAATTTACTGCTAAGAATGACTATCAAGGGTAGAATTAAAGATACAAACAAAAATGTTCACAAATATATTCCTAATAGCAAAATATTTAAAACATTATTATGTTGGGGGAAGGTTAAAGAAATCAAAGTATAAATTCATGCATTTTTGAGAGGTCATTCTTAACATATCAAAGTTTTCAAAATATTACAGTATTAATTATGGTTATAACAGAATCTAGGAGAGGAAAGAAAGTTTGGAGAACAACAGTGGAATATACACTGGAATCCAAAACAAAAAGTTGATGGAAGAAAAGGCTTGGGAGAGATTTGAACAGGCAGTGTCAAGGAACTTAAACTAGTTGCTTATGTATATTTAGATCATTACTATATTAGTTGTTAGGACTGCATAACAAAATTCCACAGACTGGGTGGATAAAACAACACACATTGTTTGTCACCGTTCTGGAGGCTGGAAGCCCAACATTAAGGTTTCAGCAGGGTTGGTTTCTCCTGAGGCCTCTCTCCTTGACTTTAGATGGCCATCTTTTCTCCATGTCCTCAGATGGTCTTTCCTCTGTACTCAGGCCTCCATAAGCCTCTATCAGTCCAGATTCCTCTCCTTATAAGGAGGCCATTCAATTTGAATTAGGGCCTGACCTAACAGCCTCATTTTAACTTTTTTTTTTAAATACTTAAATTTTTATTATTGTTTTTTGTTGACACATAAGTTATTTTTTTAATGTTTATTTATTTATCTTATGTGGTGCTGAGGACTGAACCCAGTGCCTCGCAGTGCTAGGTGAGCACTCTACTGCTGAGCCACAGCTTCAGCCTCCAGCCTCATTGTAACTTAATTACCCCTTGGCAGGCCCTGTCACCAAATACAGTTGCATTCTGGAGTTCTGGGGTGTAGGACTTAGACATGCTCATTTGCGGGGGAAACACAATTCAGCCCACAGGAGTCACTTTTAATGATTCCTCTTCTTGGAGGTGGTCATGTGTAACTAAGTAGTACAGCACTTGCCTAGCATGTGCAAGGCCTCTGGGTTTGACCCCCAGCACTGCGCTTGTGCACACACGCACACACAAATCCTCTTCTTTAAGTCTCTTTCTCAGTTTTATTTAAAATTCAAAACTCTCAAAATAATGAATCTGGTTTCTAAAGCTTTGGTCAATGGACCACTCCTGGGTTTGCTAGCTTTGAAAATGCTATGTTTACAGGTATCAGAGAAGAGGGAAGGTGTAGCCAGATCATCCAAAGAAATATTTATTGCACTCTATTTCTTAAATGTCCAGTAGTATCACAAGCATACTCAGATACCTTTATTCCCATAAATCCAAAGTTTCTCTATCTACTGTTATCCCTGTGTTCCATGCACAACCACAAGTGAAAGTTGTGCCAAGTCACTGAATGCAGTGGCAAAACTATGAGGCCACACCCCTGGATTTCCTCTGTTGTTGTTGATTCGGGATCTCCAGATAACATCCTTCTATCAGTCTTGTTGGTCTTAACTGACATTCTGTTGCCTGAAGACTAAATGCTAAGTCTGTTTTCACCAACATGAAATAGCAGAAGGGAGGAAAGAGAAAGATGAAAAATAAATTTCTTTTTTAAATGCTGAAAAGGTAATTATTGTTAATATTCAATGACTTCCATAGAAAATTATTATACACATGTGAAGTCTTTGATCAGTAATTGACTCTGTGGCACTAGATGCATTGTTGTTTTTCTTTTTACCAATTCATTCCATGTTTCCTTGCCTCCAGGTGGCATTTAGATGTGTGTGATTCTTTGCTTATTTGAGGGGAAAAAAAAAACCTATATTTCTGAGGGAATTGAGTTCCTGTTCATCCTTTCCATTTAAATGAATGTTAATCTTTCATTAAGTTACCACTGAGAATATAACCATGCAAAAAGGAATACCTAAATTACAGACTCCCCAAGTCTGACCCTAAGACCATTTGGTCCTTATCATATAGGATACATTCCATCTCTTTGGAAAACAAATCAATCACCCTAGGCAATGCTGCAAACTCATTTCCCATTTAGCTCCATTGGTGGCCACCAATGTCAATTTTAAACCTAATGGAACCAAACTTTGTCATTCTGTTGCAAGCCCCCTCATCTAGCTACTCCAACCCTCTAAATATGCAGGATCCAGAAGGGTGGAGTAGGCAGGAAATATCTTGAGGGACAATCCTTAGGAATCGTGTGAGGCATTCCACCTTTATCTCTTGGCCCCTGGATCTGTTTGTTTTGACTATGACTGAGATGACACCATACTGTATTTCAAATTGGGCAAGAGAGATCTGCAGCCCAGCTGGTGCTATATTGAGTTTCCCAAAAACAATTGCACAGTTCTGAAAGGCCAAGTATTCATGGATGATGTGTTGTTGTTTAAGATCCATTAGTCTCTTCAGCATCAAACACTGCCTCCCTTTCATTGTGTTGGAAATTCTACATTTAGAAGCAATGTGTTGAACACTACAGGTATATTATACTATAGGTATAAAATGCATGACTAACTAATGTAACCAAAGAATTATTTTTAAATTTTATTTTGGAATATGGATGCAATCAGTGGTAAAGCATGTAGAAAGCCCTTGGTTCAATCTCCAGCATTACAAAATAATATATTTTGTTTATTTATTTAAGTTTAAACATCCACGTACACCTAGTGCCACATTGAATGCTGAAGAATTATTTAATTATTGCCTAAAAATCATTCACATTCTTTGAGAGGCAAAATGAAAAAGGTGGGGTGACTCTTTGGAATATTCCCAGTGGAAACATTTCTCTTTTCCAGTATTTTAAGATATATATGTTCCTCAGAGGGACTATCATACTGCAGCTGTTCACCCCCAGATGCTGTTGGCATTTGGTACAGACCTGGTTTGAGTGTCTCCACCTTCTATCAATTGTTCACGTGCAACTTACCATGAACCCTAAGTACAGAGGGGAAGAAATCTCTTCTTGCTAGACATACTAAGGAGAGGGCAGCCTCAGGTGTATCTTGTTTGTGTTTTCATGGCCTCCTGGGCCAGGCCCCCCAAATATCACTCCCACCTGAGAAGAAGGGTACACTTACAAATGGATCAGTCAAATAACACATAATTTCTGTAAAGTAGTTCTGATTACATGGTAGCCTTTAGGAATACTTCAATGAAGTGGTAAGCCAATATGAATGGGGATTCAGGGTCCTGTAGATTTAAAATGAGCAGAAGCTTAGCTAAAGTAGAAAAAGAGGTCTGCTAAACTGAAGGCCTGTCAAGCTTGCTGTATTATCACTTAGCTTCTCCTCTGTCATAATACCTCAGATACCATTTGGATCTGTTGAGTCATAAGGGGAGGGCTGATTACACTGTGTTCTGGGCTGGTTGGAAAGCCACATTTTCCCTGGGTCCCACTGCAGGTAACATTTGGTTACCACATAAATGCATCAGAGAAAGATACCCAAATATGGCATATATTCTCTCCAAAATCAATAAGCCCCATCTTTCTCTTGGTGGTAGTGGACACAAAAAGTAGTATTTTCTCCATTTTGTCCACACATTCCTCAGATCTCTGTTCCATAATGGATTTCTCTCAGGTGGCAGGTTCTGTATTGTCTGAATTTTTGCTTCCCAATTCTGTCATACACATATCTCAGTAGCTATCAGCAAGTTATTTCTTTTGAGTTTTGTCAACACAAGATCACCAACATGGTGAAAAGGCAGCAGGGTTGTCCTAAATCCTATGTCCTGTATTCTGTGTCCAGTATGATTATACACTATATTTGGGCTCACAGCTAAAGAGATGACCTGTTTTCGGGGCAATGTATCATGATGTTTCTGGTAGATCTGGATGGAAAGGAACAGAGAGAAATTATGAATTAAAAAAAAAAAACAGGGCTGGGACTATAGCTCAGTATATAGAGCACTTGCCTACCATGTGTGAGGCACTGGGTTTGGTCCTCAGCACCACATAAAAATAAACAAATAAAGGCATTCTGTCCATACACAACTTCAAAAAAAAAAAAAAACAGTATTCCAGGTATCAGGGGGAGTATTTATCTGACCTGATGATGAAACCAAATCTGGAAAGTCAGTCTCTATTGGGGTTGCTGCCTCATTAAGTTTTCAAATAACAAGGGTGGGGATATAGCTTGGTGGTAGGCTGCTTGCACAGCATATGCAAAACCCTGGGTTGGAGCCCCAATACACTATACTCCTACTCTGTGAGAAGGAGAATTGTGCAGAGATGTGACTGGAATCTGCACCATTGCCTTGTTCAAATACTCTATACTGTCAAGAATATCTAGAATTCCTTTATGGTGATATTTTGTTTCTGATTTGCCATTTCTTCTTCTTTTTTTTTTTTAAAGAGAGAGAGAGAGAGAGAATTTTTTTAATACTTATTTTTCAGTTTTCGGTGGACACAACATCTTTTATTTTATTTTATGTGGTGCTGAGAGATCGAACCCAGTGCCCCGCGCATGCCAGGAGAGAGCGTTACCACTTGAGCCACATCCCCAGCCCCTCTGATTTGCAATTTCTAAGGAAAGAGAATTTTCAACAGTACCCACCTGTCCTATATGATCAATAGTCTCTTCCTCTATGAATTGGGTAGACAGTGAGGGGACTCAGATATTATTGAAGAAAATGAAATTTATTTTTATCCAACCAGGAATTAAAAGACATATCCAGATTTTGGTCTGGAGTACACTGCTCAGAATCCCGTTTATCTGAGAGCTGTGACATTTACTCTTAATTAATTGGCATATCTATAAGTCTCTGAATTTGTGCTTATGTTCACATCCCAGCAAACCTTGGCAAATAGCCTTTGTGTCTTCTGAGGAAAGTGAAGAAAAAGATTCTGGACTATATTGCTGTCGTAGGCAGCTCCTATAGGTATTTTCCACCCATACTCTGTCCAGGGAGTGGCTTATGTGAATAATAGCCACATGATCTCTGGGTATCTAGCTTCTGGTGGGGATCAATCCTAGGGAGCATTAGCCAGAGACTGAAGGGCAGTGGGGAAATTAGGTCAGAGTAATCAACGTCTCCCTCTGTCCTTTTTGAGGAATAGCACAGAATTGAAGCCTCCTTCTGTTGGGTGTTTCAGTATAACACAAGGATGTAATAATGCACTCCATGCTGCCAAACACAGGTGTTCAGAGCAATCACTGTATGGAGTCATTCATGTATGCAGATAATTCTAGCTGACACAGAATTTTAATATATGCCATCAGAGGTTGATGTTCCAGGAGCTGATAAATGCAACTATTTCATGTAAGTATCACTACACTGTATTGATCATGCACCTTTGGCTGTTAAAGACAGTTTCATCCCGTTACTATGCTGCATCATTCACATGCCTCTATGAGTTTAACACTGTCAACACATCACTGTGGAAATTACTATGAGCTCTACATATTGTCACTACAGTACTTTACACACTTGTTATTATTCTCACCCACTTGCACATTTTGATCTGTAAAAACAACGTTTTATCATATGTCAAAAAAAGTAGGTACTACACATACTGCACATACTGATAAACATGGCCTTTTACAGAGGTATTATCTTACTGAATCACTCATGCATTTACTGTTAAACACAGAATTTTAAAATAGGTCACTAGAGAAATCAGATACTCCACCACAACCCACTGAAGACTGTTTCTCCCAGATATCAATAGACTGAATGATTGACACATGTGCTTTAACAGACTTTTTGTATACAAAAGAAATTGATACATGCACTGTACTGCAAAACACAGTTTTCCACACAGTTATCATGATAATGATTCATCCATGCATCTAAGTCTCTTTATCACACTTCAACATGACTCAATGGAGAAAGTAATTCAGGGAGCCCAAGAGTGTGTCACACAACTGTCATTAAATGGATTTGTGCATCCTGATCCTGAAGAATGGCAGCTCCATGGTGATTCTACACTGAGTATCCATGATCTAACACACTTAAGAATACAGGTGGTAGATGAAGAAGGGGACCAAAAACATCAAGAAGAAAAAAGACTTCAGAGGGTAGTTTGCAACTGTCCCAACTGTAAAGGTGGAGGTGGGAGAGGTACCAATCTTGGGAAACAGAAGTGACACATTTGTCATATACCAGGATGTGGCAAGGTCTATGGGAAGACATCACATCTGAGAGGGCATCTGCATTGGCATTCTGGAGAGTGCCCTTCTATTTGGAATTGGATGTTCTGTGGCAAAAGATTTACTTGATGAAATGAATTATGGAGGCACAGAAGGACACATACAGGTAAGAAGAAATTTGTTTGTCCAGAATGTTCAAAGTGCTTTATGAGAAATGATCACCTTGCCAAACAGAATACATCAAAACAAAAAAATCGTTCATTTTATTAGTACAGTGCTAGCATCTGTGGAAGCTGGACAAGATGATACTGTGATAACTCAGGAAGAATAACACTTACCCTACAAATATTCAACAAGATGATGTTTCAGGGACAGGAACTGTTAATACTTCTGCCACCAGTAATCAGGATATCCTCTCCAACACTGAAATACCTTTACAGCTTGTGACAGTTTCTAGAGATGAGACAATGGAGTAAATATTACACAAATACTTCTCATTGTGGTTATTTTTATACAGAAGTGAGAAGAAAATTGTTCCTAAGTTCTTAGATCTATCTTTTTATTGGTGTGCAAAATTTTTGGATTGACAGTAACTTGGTTATACATGACACTGAAATGCCTTATTTTGTATGATATTCCATAATATTTCAAAAATGGTACAATTGCATAGGTTTGTTAGATATGTTTGGAATCTAGAAGAAATGAAATTTTACCAAATTATATAAAGATAAAATTAAATTTAACAAAGAGAATGGAGGTTTATCCAAAAGCATCAATCCTGT
Organism: Marmota flaviventris; assembly: GCF_047511675.1. Classification (NCBI taxonomy): domain Eukaryota; kingdom Metazoa; phylum Chordata; class Mammalia; order Rodentia; family Sciuridae; genus Marmota; species Marmota flaviventris. The sequence continues at coordinate 72,716,168 of NC_092513.1, forward strand.
GTGATTTAGTGTAAAAATTAGAACATATTGGTATTTATTTATTGTAAGATAAAAAATATTGTGGGTGAAAGAAATCATGTTATGATAAAAATTTTTGTAATTTTCTTGATGACTATAATTTTTATTATGCATAACTGACAAGTCAAGTTTCCAAGCAAATGTTACATAGTGTAGACTTTACTTAAGCTTATCAATTTGTTATTTTGAAGCTAATTATTTTAATTAGATTAACTATGTACAATATTTTAAGCATTACTCTTGTAAGATTTTGAAAACTACATTTTAACATGGAATTCCAGGGATAGTCACCTTTTAAATCCTGTTGAAGAGCCATGTTTAAGATCTCATTTGCCAAAAATAATGTATTGTTAAAATTCTTTCTATAACAAAGTTGGGCGATATAACCAATGTTTTAAAAAGTTTAAAATGTATAGGTTGAGGCATTTGAGTGGTAAGAAAATGTTAACAGTGAATTATCCTTTTTCTTGAATATTGGAGGACCAAAAAAAAAAAAAGAATATGATATGGTATATTGTGTCTTAGCAGTGATTTTTATCCAATCTTGTTTCTAAAAATCATATGTCTGCCAGGGCCTTAAAAGACATTATGTAAATTACTAGTAAAGTACAACATAAGCAAACATAGCAACATCACTTCCATAGGGATTATACTCCAACCATGTGGATATTAGTCATAGAAAACTAGAGATTTTATGATTTTTAAAAACGTTTTTTCTAGGTAGTCAGCACTTAAATATCAATTATTTTCCTTTTTTGCTTCTTTCCTTGAACTATCTATGTATCCAATACATTTAATTGAGAAATGTATGCTTTTTATTATGCTGTATTTTATTTTAAATTATTGCTTATATTTTCAATTAAAAATGTACAAAATAAAGTTACATCACTGGTCTTATAAGAGCTCTACAATTTTCCTAAGTGTACATCTATAACTGCAGCAATTCACCTATTTCGAAAATTTGGAATTCTGTTCGTTTGCTTTTTTTTTTTTTTTTGAGAGAGAGAATTTTTTAAATATTTATTTTTTAGTTTTTTCAGTGGACACAACATCTTTATTTTATTTTTTATGTGGTGCTGAGGATCGAACCCGGGTCCTGCCCATGCAAGGCAAGCACTCTACCACTGAGCCACAATCCCAGCCCCCGTTTGTTATCTTTAAGACCACCTCAGATTTAAAGGCTACCTTATTGTATGTTTAAAGTGTATTATAACAGTGTGGTAGTTAATAAAACACTATTTTTTTTCTTTTGAAAAAAAATAAATGGGTTAGTTCATATGAACATCCTTACATTTGTTTAATACTGTATTAATACATGTCATTACAGGAAGCAGATCATAGACCACACAGCACTAACCACAGTGTTTTGCACCATTGTCACTATATGAATTCAGTTACACATCAATATACATAGAATTTCAGCATCTTTGGCAAAGTTACTTCAGTCACAAAACACTGCTAAACTTTACTGATTCATTCACATATGTAAGCCTGTTAAATAAAGTTTGGGCATGTATCACTAAGGTAATCAATCATGCATCCCACAGTGTTTTTAGAGTTACTAGCACACTGACTCATTCATTCAACTTGCCATGTTAAACAGTTTTTTAAAAATATCTTTGGAGAAAGTAGTATAAGTCCCACACACTGCTGAACATGGTGTTTCATAAGTTGTCACTGACTCACTTCTGATTCTAGCACTGCTTACCAGAATTTTAATATCTATCACTGCAGAGAGAAAGAAATGGACCATGCATTGCTTAGTAAAGTGTTTCACCTACCTATCACTATGTAACACAAGGTTTCAACATACATTACCAGACATAGCTAACCCAGTCTTTTACACTTATATCCCCATACTGTGCAGCATACATACCAACTTTGGTTTGTTTCCATATATACCACCAAATAAATTACTACATGCATTGTACACTCCTAACATTCACACATATATCTTTATCTTCATCAATGCACGTAACTAATTGCCTTAGAGATTCAACATGTGTTACTAAATGCTATAAGTAACTTCATCCCACAGTGCTCATGTTTCACACATACACAACTAAACAAAGAAGTGCATGCAGCACACTCTACCAAATATGCTACCAGCATATAGTAATGCAAGTATTTAGCCAGTACACGCAGTTTCAGCAGACGCCACTGAACAAAATAGTATGTCATGCACATATCCCTGTTCTCAAAAGCACTTGTACCATACAAGTGTCTCAAGAGTACTGTATAGGGCTGTGGATGTAGCTCAGTGATAGAACATGTACCTCACATTCAAGAAGCCCTGAGTTTTATCTCCAGCACTGAAAAAAAAGAAAAAGTAGTATGTGCAGCACATACTGTTAAACAAGATATTTCTAATATATTAACCTATACCTAGTAGTATTCACCTGTAGTTCTAGCTACTCAGGAGGCACTTGAGCCCAGGAGTTCAAGACCAGCCTGTGCACATAAAGAGACCTTGTTTCAAAATCAAACAAACAATAAAATTCTGTGCCCAGTGACAAGTGCACCTCGGTTTTTTGATTGTTTGTTTTGTTTTGGGTTTTTGTATTGGGGATTGAACCCAAGGTCTTGTGCATGCTAGGCATATTCTACCACTGAGCTCCATGTACCCCAGCTCATTTTATTTTATTGTGAGACAGGGTCTTGCAAAATTGCCCAGCCTGATGAGTAGCTGAGATAATAGGGTGCATCACCATGCACCTTCACTTAAACCAAAACCTAGTTTCAATATACAGGGCTAATGCAATGTTTCACTTATATGTCTATATATCCAGTAACATACACATCTATCTGTATTAAACACAGGTTTCAACACATGTTTAATCAATGTCCTGGAGAGAGCAAACAGTCCCACAGGTACAATGCACTCCTAAGCATAGTGTTTCACATGTATGTAGCCATTACTAACCCAGGCACATAATTCTGTTGACCAGCTTCAATACATACAAGCATATGCAGAACACGCCTCTAAGCACGATGTTTTGCATCTCTTATCACTACATTCAGTAAGGTAGGCTCTGATAGAATTTGAATATATGTCACTTGCATTGTACTATTTGCACCACACATGCCAAACAGGATGTTCCACACACATATCACTCTTCTCATTATTAAACACACCTACTTATGTTAAATTCAGTGTTTCAATATTTCAGTAAGTGTAAGAGTGTGGGGCCCAGATTCTATCAAACACAATTTCACGTACATATTACTGTACTCAGTCTCATAAGCACTAGCTGTTAAACACAGTTTCAACATATATCACATTAAGCAAAGTATTATGTTAGACCTACTGCTGATCACAGAATTTAATCCACGTATATCCTTGGTTACACATGCACCTAATACTACTAATCACATTATTCCTCACATATATAACTAAACAATGTAGTTCAAGTGCTATGCATACCTAAATGAAATATTTATCATACACAGTACCACACACATCCTACACTACTGGTGTTTCACACATCTATCTCTGAACAAAGTAGTCATTTGCCATTCCTTTCTAAACAGCATGTGTTTCAAATACATATCAGCACAGATGATAAGGAGCACACCCACACCCACTATATACATATTTCTTTTTTATTATTTATTATTATTATTTTTTATTGGTTGTTCAAAACATTACAAAGCTCTTGACATATCATATTTCATACATTAGATTCAAGTGGGTTATGAAAATACATATTTCTTTACATAATTTAAAATATACCTCCAAAGAAAACTGTACTTACATCACATGTTGGGGTTGAATTAGGATTAGGGTTACAGATTAGGATTTTAGAGTTAGGGCTAGTGCATTAGGTTTTTAGAGTTAAAAATAGGGTTTGGGTTTGGAATCAGATTGGGGTTAAGAATTGGATTTGGGTTTGGGGTGAGGGTTAGTAGAGTCAGGATTAAGGGATCAGTCAAGGTCTGAGAGAAGGCTAAGAGTCAGGATAGGGTCAGTGGTGAGGAATTAGGCTTAGTTTCAGGGAAGGGTCAGAGGTCAAGGTATCTAAGTACCTCATATAAGAGGAATCACACTGTTTGTCTTTTTGTGACTGATTTATTTTGCTCAGCACAATGTCCTCAAGACTCATCTGTTCATGTTCTGTTTTCCCAGTGTCTCAAAAATGTCCGTTTACAGTCTTTGGTTGGTTTGTTCTCATCAGAATTCTAACTAGTTCCATGAAGTGCATGGGGTGGATAATGCCTTTTAATTCTGCTTTCATCTGCACAGACTCCCCTCCCCCATACCCTTTGTCTTCATGTCCTCTCATAAAGAAATCAGGATATTTGGACATAGAACTTCTAAAATTCTATGTTGGGTAATTTCATCCTCATCCTGTTGAAAATACTGTCTGGCCATAGTTCTTCCTGCAGTTGGTGGTTAAGTCTAAAAGTTTTATTAGATTCAGGTTCAACTTCTAAGCTAGGATACCTCATACTGAGTGTTGGATTCTGATTGCACCACCTCTGTAGGCATATCTTGTATCCGTTTTTAGTGATGACTGCTCAGTGTTTTAGGTGGTGTTGTCCTTCTGTCTAGTTTACTAGCTCCTCAACAAAAGCCTTTGTTTATCAGGAAATACAGATGGAAATTTTGGATAGAACAAGACCAATACTGATCATTATAAATATAAATTTTATTCCCCAGGGACAATTTAAGTTTGAAGACATGTGGCTGAATATGTGGTTTATCCTACTCTGTGGAATAGGAATGATAGGAAACATTATGCCAAAGCCAAAAAAACACAACAATCACAATTCTACTGTATTGACTTGCTTCAGAAGCTCCTCCCTGTCCCTTGATCATTGCCACACTTTCAACATGCAACAGTCACTATTCGTTAATGAACAGGATTGCAGGTTTATTCTTATTACCAATTCCTCTACTGTTCTTAGGCAGATTCCATTTTTAAAATGCACTGTTTTTTTTTTAATTTTGAAAAATCTAATAGGCTTTATTTTTTTTTTAAGAGAAGTTTTAGGTCACAGCAAAATGGAGTGGAAAACACAGTCTTCTCAAGTATCATAATTCCATGCCAGAGAACACATTTGTAGAATAAATGAACCAATATTGACATATCATATTCAATTAAAATCCTTAGTTACATTAAGATTCACTCTTTGTGTTATGCGGATTATGGATTCTGACAAATATACAATGACATGCATTATCATTATGGTACCACCGCCCCAAAAGCCCTCTATGCCCCACCTACTCATTTCTCTCTTTCCCCATCCTCTGGCAGTCACTCATATTTTTATTGTCTTCATGATTTTGCCTTTTCCCAAATGTATTTTGTATTCAGAATATTGTATACAGAATCAGACAGCATGTAAACTTTTTTGTTTGGATTCTTTCACACTTAACAATATGCATTTTAGATTCCTCCATGAAAAATACACCAATTCAATACTCTGGAGCTATAATTTATTATCCTGAACACTAAAGGTCTGTAAGAATTAAAATATCAACCAATAGGGATAGGACCAGGCTGAACACAGAATTTCCTTGGCGTAACGAACACAAGTGCTTCTTGTCTTTAGGAACTGCCTTGCTATCTCCTTTGGAGCCAGGCAAGAGAGGCCTTGCCCTGAGCCTGACCACGCATCTCATTTCATAGCCCAAGCACCTGCAGTGCTCTGTCCCAGGCTCAGTGCTGGCACCGAAGATCTGTGGCCCTGAGCATTCACTCTCGCCTGGAACACTTCACCAAGGGAGGAGATTACCACATCTCTTGACCTATTTTCTCAAAATATGAGGAATCTGCATAGGAAGGCCCTGGGCCCATGTCCCAGTAGACATTCTTCCAGCTAAAGGAAGGACTTGAGAGAGGAAATAAGGAAAGAACAAATTTAATCCACCCACCAAATCCTTACACTTGGATAGTCTCAATGCAATAGGCTCTGGCCTAATTAAAATATTAATATTTGAGCATTCATTTTCTTGCTTCTTTTCATGTTCCAGTTCTGAGTCCAAGTTATTTCACATGACAGTAGTGTTCACCACAATTACACAAGGCATCTGAGAAACATTTTGCAATACTGAATGATGTACACTATTCTTAAATTTATAGGTATGTAGGGCTAGATGTAACAAGCATAAGTACTGTCAGTAGAGAATAAGTTAAATGCAAATTTGGATTATAACATAATTGATTAGTGAGTCGCTGAAATGAAGGCCAAAAATTAACATAATATGTGTGCATTTATTTTATTACACATCCTTAAATCACCAGCTCATCATCAGAACACCCAGACATGTATAATTATAATCACACTCAATGATCTCGACATTTTGCCAATTTTTATCTTTGGAGAAATAGAGCTTTAAACTCATTTTAAAAGCTTATATTACAAAGGTACATTTGCCAATATTCATAGAATTATTTTTTTCTTTTGGTACTAAGGATTTTTAATTTTATTTTTAGATAAGTTCTCACTAACTTGCTTCAGGCCTTGCTAAATTGCTGAGGTTGGTCTCAAATTTGCCTCCTTCTTCCTCAGCCTCTCGAGTCCCTAGGATTATAGGCATGTCCCATACATAGCACAGAATGTTATATGGCACAATTTATTTACTTGACTTGTAACCTAAATGCCTCCTTAACATTCTTGTCACAGGCCCTGCAAATGTTAAGAAAGCCCATCAGAACTTCTTTCATATTTGATTTTAAATGCCAAGGACCTTAAAGTCCTTGTTGTTTATTACTTTTATCCCTGGGATCTTCAAACCTTTAAGGTCAAAATCTGTTAACCCTGTTTTCTCCCTTTAAGGCATATGTGACTTTTCACTTTATTTTCAAGTGAATGCTTTCACTGTTTTGGATTTAGGAAGCTTTTGGTTTTCAAAATATTCAACAACGCAGTGAGGAAGTCAAATGACTGGGGCATGAGACTTTTAATGATGAGTTGTTTTTTTTTTTTTTTTTTCTCCCAGAGAAAGGCAACTATATTTGAGGAAATTCCTTAGTACAAACATTTCCCAGGATCTGTTCAGTACCAATTTTATTATACAATTTTTCCTAATAAAATTTCAAATGACCTGAAAAGGACAGGAATATAAACATCTGTTTCTATTCTCTACTTACATGTAAGACAAAAAAAAAGGTGGAGAGAGATGACATGCCCAAACCACACACTGGTTCAGGAGACCTCAGGTAGAACTATGAATCCTTGTCTATAAAGCTACATGTAGAATTGTTTGTTTTTTGTTTTCTAATCTTAAGGGAAACTCTATAGAAAAAAAGGAAGACGTTTCTGGAAAAAGGGAGCTACTTGCAAGTGCTTTTAAGATGAAAGAAGTGAGTTGTTTAGAATGTTTACAACATTCCTATCATTATCATGATCATCAGGATCAGAATTACTCAGTCAAAGGGGGCCCTTCATCAGTATCAACAAGGTCAACATCAAAAGACAAAGTATAGGAAAGTTGACGCACCCAAACAAATGAGGTACAGAAATTTCAAATCATACTTCAATGTGTCACTTTAATATCTCGAGTTCTTTTGCCTCCAGTCTAAGTAACCCAGGGCCTTGTGCTTTTAAACATGTGTTTTGTTACTGAACTACACCACAGACCCCCACAAAAAATGTTTGTGTATTCACATCAGAGTACACTGGAAAATATTATGTGCTTAAATTTTTTCCCAAACTGCTTCTAGTTCTATAACATAGCCCCACCTGCCGCAACATAAAACTTAGAAGACTTGATCTGTTGTGTTTTTTAAAGAATATATTTACAATACCAGTGATTTTGTTTATAGCTATCCATCTCATCTCACTCCTGCCTTAAATAAAAAAAAATACCCACTGTTCAACTTTAAGATTTCTATAAAGCTACAATCATCAAGGTGAATTGGTATTAGAAAAGAGATAGACTTATATATAGATCCATGGAACACAAGGGTCTATCACAGACCAATCTATTTCTTTTAAATTGTGGGTCAAATACATATAACATAAAACTCAATGTTTTAAACTATTTTTAAGTTTACAGTATGGAACTGTTAAATATATTCACATTGTTGTATAACCTTTAGAACTTTCCATCTTGCAAAATAAACTCTATATCCAGTAAACAACAACTCCCCATTTCCCCTCCCCAACCCCTAGCAACAGCTTTCTACTTTTTGTCTCTGAATATGACTACTCTAGGTGCCTCATGTAAGTGGAATCATACAGCACTGTTTCTTTTTCTTTCTTTCCCTCCTTTCCTCCTTCCCTCCCTTCCTTCCTTTCTTTCTTTCTGGTACTGGGGATTGAACCAAGAGGTGCTCTACCACTGAGCCACTTCCCCCTTTTCATTTTTTTTTTTTTTTAATTTTGAGACAGGTTCTCACCAAATTGCTTAGGACCTCGCTAAGTTGCTGAGACTGGTGTCGAACTTGCAATCCTCCTGTCTCGGCCTCCCGAGTTGCTGGGATTTCAGGCATGCACCACCACACCAGGCCAGTACTTATGTTTCTGACAGGCTCTTTTCCTTTAGTTTAGCATGTGTCAAAATTTCCTTTTTGGGGTAGAACTGTATGTATGCACCACATTTTATCTATTCATCCACTGATGGACTCTTGCATTGCTTCCAGATTTGGCTCCTGTGAATAACGCTGTCATGAAGATGGGTATGTCTGTTCAGTTCCCTGATTTCAATTATTCTGGTTATTTTCCCAGAAGTGGAGTTGTTGGGTAATAGGATTATTCCATTTTTAATCATTTTTTGGAACCACTCTTTTCACCAGTGGGTATACTATTTTTCCTTCCCACCAACAAAATACACTGTTCCAATTTCTCTCCTCATCAACATGCATTATTTTCTGTTTTTTTTAAATAGTAGCATCCTGATGGGGATTATGTAATGACCAGTTGATTGTTTTGACAAAAGTGCAAAAGCAATTCAAGGAAGAAAGAACAGTCTTTCTAAAAATACTGTTGAAACAATTAGACATCCTACAGAAAAGTGAGTGAGCCTTGATCTAAATTGTGATGGCCTCATGAATTAATATATTTTAAAAGTTAATTTTACTGTGGGTTAACAAAAATAAAATTAAAATACATAAAATAACAATAAGTCCATCACATGTTAACATAAATAACATAGTTTTTTTGAAAATTAACTATATATCCAAAAGAAAAAAATGTAGTGAGAAGAGTAGCTTTATTTTAAAAATTTGCAAAGTATTTTAAAATTTTGCAAAGCTCTTCAACATCTTCCTGAAGAGAGGGCTTTGAGTTCTCGTATCTATTTCTGCTTTTGACTGGTTTTGACTTATGTCACATAGCCTGGGAAAGCTCTACTACATACTCATGAGACAATGAGAGTGAATTGGGTAAGCCATTCTTTGACTTCATGGACCCCTCCTAAAAAAATAGGATTGTGGGTTCCTTGGACCACACATTGAGGCCCAATAGCCTATGTTATAACTTCACACTAGAGGAAATGCTTTTCTTCTTATTGTTGGTTTCAGGAAAAACACTTTATCCTCCACAGAAATAAAAGCATTTAAAATATTTATTGTTGGAATTATGCTAGACAGTCATCATTTTAAAAGTCAAACTCATATACATTGTAGTTAAGTGGTCATTTCATTTATGCTTTGCAGCAATGACCAGTCTTAGAAACATGTCCAAAAAATATTGTTTTCATCCTATAAAAGTAGGAATAGTCGGTGGTGAATGGAACATGCCTGTGATCCCAGAGGTTTAGGAGGCCGAGGTAGGAAGATCGAGACTCAGCAATTTAGCAAGACCCTACCTCTAAAAATATAAAAAAGGGTTGGGGATGTGGCTCAGTGGTTAAGTACCCCTGGGTGCTGAGAGAGAGAGAGAGAGAGAGAGAGAGAGAGAGAGAGAGAGAGAGAGAGAGAGAGATATTAAAGGAAATAGTAATAATATTCATTATTCAAAATTTTAGCCAGGCTCAGCGGCACCTGCCTATAATTCCAGTGGATCAGGAGGCTGAGGCAGGACAATTGGGAGTTCAAAACTTCAGCAAAAGTGAGGCTCTAAGCAACTCAGTGAGACCCTACCTCTAAATAAAATACAAAATAGGGCTGGGAAGTGGCTCAGTGATTGGGGGCCCCTGAGTTCAATCCATGGTACCCCCCCAAAAAAATTAATATTGCCATTCCTTTTATTTTAAGTGAATAAGAGGATTATTTGTAAAGACTGCCCCACCTTGGTTGAAAAGATGCTTCCATACAGGATGAAAGCAATGTTATGTGAGTGATAATGCTTTGTGAGCAGCACTGTTCTACTTGGAAGCTACTCACAGCCTTTCACTCAGAATATTTTACTTCCTCAGAAACTTCCTGAAATCTATGAGAAGCTTATTTGAGTATGGCCTTTTGTAATTTGCATGTAACCTCAAAATTCTGAAATTTTGACTAGAACTGATAGCCGCTCATCAGGAAGGAAGCATTTCCTACCTCTCAGATGGTTGGGCAAAGCAGAGGGTAGGGCAGATACTCACACCCTGGTTCTGTGCACCTAACCAGTATCTCAAGTGATAAAGGCTGTTAGAGGGGACGGTTTGATCTGGTCTAAAACTATATGTGGAGCTGTCTGTTTCCTAGCAAACAGGCTTTTTCTCCAAATTGGAGACTCACCATCTAGCTAACATGGTTGGATATTAGACTGCTTTTCCCAGCCAGTCTCTATATAGTCAAGGCAACCAGGAAAGAAGAGGAAAAGATTAGAACACCAAGAATCTCCCTTGTCCTAGGGAAGAAATGAAATGAAGGGAAAGTTTTTCTACTTTCCTAAGGCTTTATGGAGACCCTTTGAGAGTCTGGGCACTCAGTGAGTGCCACATGGCACCAAAATCAGGCCCAATCTCCAGAATATATGAAGAAGTCTTACAACTCAATCAAAAACACAAACTATCCAATTAAAATATGGATAAAGTATTTGAATAGACCTTCCTCCAGAGAAGATACACAAATAGGCAAGAAACATATGAAAAGATACTCAACATCATTGGTTATTAAGGAAATGCAGATGAAAACCACAACTAGGTATTGCTTCAAGCCACAGGGATAACTATAATTTGTATGGAAAAATAACAAATGAGAAAGAGGTAAAACAGACCCTCCTATACTGCTTATGAAAATGAAAAATGAGGGCTGGGGATGTGGCTCAAGCGGTAGCGCGCTCGCCTGGCATGCATGCTGCCCGGGTTCGATCCTCAGCACCACATACAAACAAAGATGTTGTGTCTGCCGAAAACTAAAAAAAAAAGAATAAATAAATATAAAAAAAAAAGAAAATGAAAAATGAGGTAGCCACAATAGAAAAGTTTGGTGGTTTCTCAAAATATGAAATAAATTATCATATGATCCAACCAATTTTACTCCTAAGTATACACCCCAAAGAATTGAAAAAAAAAATGGTTCAAACAAAAATTTGTACATAAATATTCACAGCACCTCTACTCATAAGAAATAAAAGGTAGAAATAACCCAAATATCCATCAAATGATGCATGGAAAAAAATATATACAAGGAAAAAATTGACACAAGGATGAACCTTGAGGACATAAAAGGACAAATATTGGATTTTTTTCACTTATTTGAGGTATCTAAATAGTCAAATTTATAGAAACATGAAAAATGATAGTTGCCAGGGGAAGAGGGGCATGTGGAGTCGGAAGACAGTCTTTCATAGATTCAGTGTTCCAGCTTGGGGAGATTAAAAAGTTCTGGACATGGATGATGGTGATGGTTGTACAAAAAATGTGAATATATTTAATGCCATGGAAACCCTTAGCAATAGTTTATTCTGTTTTGGATTTTACCACAATTTTAAAAAAGAAATGAAGTGTTGATAGATGCTACAGTATGGATAGATCCAGAAAACATTATGCCAAGTGAAAGAAGCCAGACATAAAAGATCACATATCGTCTGGTTCCATTTATATGAAACATTCATGGAAATGGAATACAGATTGGTGGTTGCCAGGTACTACGGGAGGAGGGATCAGGGGCTGACTGCTTAACAGTACAATGTCAGACTTCTTCAGGGTGATGAGAATGTTTTGGAACCAGATAGAGGTAATGGTTGTCACAACCTTGTGAATTTACTAAACGCCATGAAATGTGTGTTTTAAAATGGTTAAATTTACGTTATGTGAATTTCACAATTTTTCTTTTAAAAAAATGCAGGAGAGGATTCTACAGGGTGAGCAAGGGTCATCCTCATCTAAAGATCTCCTTTTGTTCTTATCATGAGTACCTATGTAATAATATTTTCTTAATTGTTTCAGTCCATACCCTATTTTCAGAACCAAGATGGCTTGGGAAATAAGATGAGGAACTGAGTATTGCAAACAGATCACCTTGGAAGATCAGGTGGCCAGAGGTGACCTGCAGAAAACACAGCAAGAGCACAGATGGAGAAATGAGCACAAAGGAGAGTAGTTAGGCAACCTCCAGGAACAACCTGTTGAGCAAGCATACATTTAAAGGCCTGATAAGAGGTTAGACTTCCAGTAGCCATTCAGATGGGACTAGATCCTTGTTATGTGAAAATTAAAAGCTAGAAAATTGGGGGATATCTGATTCATACCTGGAAATATAGACACACAGCATATGTCTGCCTGTGGAGTGAAATTCTGGAAAGGCTGATGCCCAGAACAGAATGTAGACTCCCGCAGCAGCAGCACCTGCCAACCCTGAGAAATATTTTGATTCTCCAACTAAACAGCCACCCTTCTATAGCATCAGAAGAGAGGGATTCCCATAAGGTAAAGGCAAGTGTCTCTAAACCCAGATCAAAATTCTGCTTATGGTCACACTGTGAGAGAAAGGTGAAGTCCCAGTAGTTGCAAGGGTTATGGTATGAGCCACAATAGGAGTTACTTCGGAAGGGTGGGAAATGAAGGACACTGTCATTTTTTCTGGTTAGAAGCAAATGTGGGAACCTCAGGAACATGAAACTCTCTAGTTTCTGGGACCATGGATATCTTCAAAGCATAGTTGGGAGACTGCTCTATGCAGGTGGGAGCTTGGCTTATTCATAGCACCACTCCTAGTGCCGAGAATACCATCTGGCACATGGTGAGAAAAATGATTCTAAGTCACTGAATAAGTCAGAGGTAAGATAGAGGACTTGATCCAAACTGCAAACTAATTAAAACTTCACATGAGTCTACCAGGAAGCACTGGGGGGAAAATGCTGATCTACTGAATGAAGATTCAAGTCCATCTCCATTCAAGGGGGAACTAACTGATCACAATCCCTTCATTACAATCCACTTCATTTTTGTTTTGACTTGCTTTGCATTTCTTCATTCCATTTGTACACACACATAATAAAACCAGACTCAGCAAAATATGACCTAAGAGCCAGGCACCAGGTGCATATCTGTAATACCAGCAACTGGGGAGGGTGGGAGCAGGAGGATTCCAAGTGTGAGGCCAGCCTCAGCAACTTAGCAAGGTTCTAATCAACTTAGTAAGACCCTGTCTTTAAAAAATAAAAAGGGCTGGAGGTGTGTAGCACAATGGTAAATACCTTGGTTCAATCTCTTGTGTTCTCTTCCCCCTAAAAAAAAAGAAAAAGAAAAATGTGACTTAAGGAGTTTTTAATTCATATGTCCCTTTCTAGTATTTCTTTAGACACTCTACAAGATACAAGTTTATCTTTGTTTGCCTGTTTTTCTTTTTTGAAATGGAGTTTCTCTAGAATGCTCAGGCTGGCCTGTATCTTGTGATCCTCCCACCTCAGCTTCTAGAGTAAACTGGGATTAAAGCATGAACTATAGCTCCTTGCCCAATAGTTTGCCTTTTAATACTGAAAGAGATCCAGCCATGGGATTTAACTTCCAAATACAGCTCACTAGCTTCACATCTTAAAGCCAAAGTCAGGGTGGAATGATACATGCTCTCATATTCACATAGACACCAGGTGCTAGGAGGACCCCATAGAATTAGTCCTACTTTGCACATGAATAGGAGCATGTTGAGAAACCACTTCAAAAGTAATGGAGAAGCTCAAGCCAAACTCTCACCCACCATCTGTCGACTTCTCCAATCCAGTGATGTAGGCTTCTGTGTAATCTCCCATTCTAAAAATCCTCTGTTCCATTTTCAATATTAAATATTGTACAGAGACTATTGGTAACATAGACTGTGCCCTTGGACACAATCACCCACAACAGACACTCTAAAAATCAGAGTACCTGAAATCATGGGCAGCCTTAATAATCACCCCTTAAAAGGCAAAGAGACAGAAAATTGGAAATAGTTAAAGCCTACCCATGGGAGAAAGATGAGCATGCCATGATCTTTACATGGATGCTTGGCAGAGATTCTCTGCTTGACCAAACTTTCACCAGATCCTGAACCTCCTCCTAGGCCCAGCTGTGCACTTCCTTGTAAAATCCAGTTTTAGCAAAGAACACTGCTAAGTATTTTAGCAAGAAATCCTACCTTTTCCATCTGATCAGGTTCTTCATCCCCCACAATTAGCAGGTGATACCTGTTACAGTGGCCTGCCTTCAGCAAGAATCCTATTAGGGGAGGTTAGTCAGAATCCCCCATGCCCCTTAGGGCTCCTGGCAAGTCTTTTTCTGTCCTCTGATGCCCTACCAGCTACTCGGCTCTCCATTTCCACTTGCCACGCTGTGTTCAGAGATAAGCACAATCTCTTACCCACACAGTAGAAACTTGAACAGTGGGCCCTACATACTAATTGCCATGGTCTTGAATAAAGTGTGCCTCACACGTGTCATTGGATAATTGTTTTCCTTTATCAATCCTCACAAGAACAGACTGGGGTCCAAAGTTTGCTCTTGTGGTGTAATGAGGCTGTGTCAGCTTTCGGATGACCTAGCACTTGCTCCCTGGTGGAGCCTGTCCTGCTCTGACCATGTCCTCTGCTCACCTGTCACCATCAGAAGAACTGCATTCTGGCATCCTTGTGTGGTACAATCCATGAACTCGGCTCACTCCCTGCTCTGAGTTGATCTTACATCACATCCAGTCTTCCTTCAAAATACTCTCAGTATTCAGTTGCTTATTCCCCAAGCTACTGCCACCCCCACAGGACTCTGGCTGAATCTCCCAACTAGTTTCCTTGTGTCTCCACTGTACTGCAAATATTTACTATTTACTCCATCTGTAAATAGTCCTACATCCTATTCTCTGCACTAGAATTGGAGAGATCACTGCAAAGCTCAAGTCAGTGTGTTTCTGCTTGAGCCTTTGAAGGCCTGTACCACCTAGAGAGAAGCTGGCTGCCTCCCAGAACCCCTCCTAATGGACCTCTCTTTCCCTGAGTTGCTTAGTCATAATGCTGGCCGTTGTGGGCTTTGTCTCTCAGCCACCCCAACTTCTTCCCTCTCAGGGTCTTGCACAGGCTGCTCCTTCTGTTTTAGACACTCAAACCCCCTTCCTATCTCCCCACAGCTGCTTCCTCTCCATTATTCAGACCTTAACTAAAATGTCTCCTTTTTAGTAAGGACAGCTTGAATATCAGGAGAAGCCTCCCCCAAAATTCCCTACCTCACCTTTTACACGACATTTACTAGTACCTGGAGTGATCTTTTTTTTTGGTGGTGGGGGGTACTGGGGATTGAATTCAGGGGCACTCAGCCACTGAGCCATATCGTCAGCACTATTTTATATTTTATTTAGAGACAGGGTCTCACTGAGTTGTTTAGTGCCTTGCTTTTTGCTGAGGCTGGATTTGAACTCATGATCCTCCAGTCTCAGCCTCCTGAGCCACAAGGATTACAAGCATGAGCCATGGTGCCTGGCAATGATCTTATTTTTCACTTGAATGTTTATTCCCATTTTTTGTGCTTTATTTTTTAAAATATTTGATTTGCTCTTTTTAGTTATAAATGACAGTAGAATATTCCTATTTTTTTTCTCAGCTGAATATAAGCTTCTTGTAGGCAGGATTCTATCCAGCTTGTGGTTAGAACAATGCCCAGCTCACTGTAGGTAGTAAGTACCAGGAGAGAAAAAAAAGTAATAAACCAAATTGTTCACATTGGTTTTTTTTTTTTTTTTTTTTTTTTTTAGTATTTATTTTTCAGGTTTTTTTTTTGGTGAACACAACATCATTGTTTGTATGTGGTGCTGAGGATCGAACCCAGGCCGCACACATGCCAGGCGAGCGCGCTACCACTTGAGCCACATCCCCAGCCCCCACATTGGTTTTACTGAGGACAGAGAAGGCAGGAAAGATGAGAAAAATAAGAATGTAAAATAAAAAGAAAAATGGCAAGAATGCATGTGTATATATAACACTGAGTTATGAACGTACATGTGTATTTATTAAGATATAAGTCAAAGGATGATCCAAGAGCATCAGTTGTGGTTATCAAGGTGATAGATTGCAGGTGATGGCTATTTTCTTTATTATATTTTGTGCTAGGTTAAAAAAAAATCCCAATGAAGTTATATTTATTTGCAGAGGAAAAGAGAGCATGTTCTGGAGATACACAAGACTGGTCTGGGGTTTAAATATAGGCTCTGCTCTTTCTGGCTGTGAAATAGGGGCAGGTCATGTGACCCAGCTGAGCCTCAGCTTCTCTATCTGTAAAATGCTCCTGACTTGGCATCTACCACACAAGGCTGCTATAGGAATACAGGGATTAAAGTTTATGAGACAGTCCACACATTGCTGACACAGTTCTCTACTGTTAAAGTGCTTTGTCCCTTGGTTTTTCACAGCACTAACAATGATTACTAGGTATCCTGTCTTTTTTGGAACCAGGGACTGAACCCAAGGAAGCCACATCCTTAGCCCTTTATATATATAATTTTTTTTTAAAGACAGGGTCTTGCTGAGTTGCTTAGGGCTTTGATAAGTTGCTGAGGCTGGCTATGAACTCATGATCCTCTTGCCTTAGCCTCCTGAGCCACTGGGATTACAGGCATGTGCCACCGTGCCCAGCTCTTTGTGTGTTTCTTGATCTCTGAGAATGCACTTTGAAAACCTCAACACACCTGGCTCCCACCTTGAGCTCCTGTAGCTGGCGTTCTGTCAGTTAATATCAGGCCAAGTGCAAATCCCTGTAGAGGACCATTCATGGGCATGAGTCATAGGGACACAAAAGGTGAACCTGTGAGGGAAGTAGCTGAGCACATCAACAGGAAAAGGACAGAGTACCAAAGCAAAGGTGACAGGCCAGCCCTGCCCCACTGTCAGCAGCAGTTTAGCCATCTGGAGATGCAGTTGAGGACACTTCTAATACAAGAGGTGGATTCCCTAGAGACATAACAGATTCCTCAATCCCCTCCTTCTTGGGCTTCTGTGACTGCCTGGAAGAGCCCTAAGCAAGTAGAAAAACTCCAATGTAAAGAATATGAGAATATTCCATGCATTTAAAAAGAACAAGAGGAATGGAGGGGACTACCCATCTGGTATGTCCAGGACTGCCCTGCTTTTGATATTGAACTTCCCACACATCCTGATAAAACTTAGTCCCATGCGAAACAGGTCAGGGCATTAGAGGTTATGAGGCAGGAGGTGGGTTTGAGGGTCACCTTCCTCATCCTGTTACACTAATACCATGAGGTACTACTGAATCAACCTGGTCTGATTTCAATAAAAAAGCCAGCCCTTGAACTAATAGATTTTACACAGAGTAGGTAATTAAATTGGACTAGATACAGTCTGCATGTTTAACTTATTTTCCATCACATAACAACACCAAATAGCACCATGATTTTATAAAATGCATCTCTATTAGTGGGTTACTAGGTGTTGAAATATACTTTATAGTATACTTATTTTTTTTTAAAGAGAGAGACAGAGAATTTAATATATATATATATTTTTTTTAGTTATCGGCGGACACAACATCTTTGTTTGTATGTGGTGCTGAGGATCGAACCCGGGCCGCACGCATGCCAAGCGAGCGCGCTACTGCTTGAGCCACATCCCCAGCCCTATAGTATACTTATGAAAGTATTTGTATAAAGAATTTTATCCTCTACATGTTTAGAAAAAGTTTATTCTGAATATCCACTACTGAGAATTCTTAGGGTGGGAGGAGGTGGGAGACAATCTTTGGGCTGTTACATTTCTTATAGGCTATGTCAATGAAACCATATTATCTTTTGTAAAATCAATAAAATCCCTGATAAATTCTCTGGTCACCTGATATCGTCTATAATATTTCAATACATCTGTCTGGTTGAATGATAAATTAATCAACTGAGGGACTGTACCTCTATGTGATTTGGTAACATTGTATTTTATTTTATTTTTTTAATGTGGTGCTGAGAATTGAACCCAGTGCCTCACGCATGCTAGGCAAGTGCGCTACCACTTGAGCCACATCCCCAGCCCCTGTAACATTGTATTTTCATTTGAGTTTATGGGTTTCAATACGATCAATGGGTCCCAAGTTGGATTATAAGAAACCCCAGCTTTCCACACAGGGTACAAACTGGTCATTGGTCTTAACTCAGGTCATGGCAGAGATGTTGCATTTCTATGGAAACAAAGCTAAGCTTGGAATTGCGCTTTGACCAATGACCCAATAACATAAAATAAGTCAGACCCTGATAAGTATCCTTAAAGCAAAAATCAAAGGTAACCACGTTAAGCATTTGAAGGGTCATGATCCCAGTCATTATCTTTGAGATTATGAAAGGATAATAGAAAACAGCTCATCCAACCACGTTATTTAATAAATGAGTCTATAAAGATGAAGTAACTCAATGAAAATGGAACTGCTTTTAGTAGCTCCGTGTGTGGAAATTAGGCAACAATGGAACTGGAGCTTTACAATGGTTTTGAAATCTGATTTCATACCAATGGGTCAAATATAAGGGCAATGGCTTTACAAACAATGTATCCTGTGAGGAAATGAAATAAGGTTTAATTTAGCACTATATATTAGCACAAAGATTTAAAATAAGTATAGCTTTTAAAAATAAAATAGTTGTACTAAGAGAAATATGGAATACTTTGAAAATCTTTTATGTGTGTGTGTATGTGTTACTGTTGATTGAACCTGGAGAAACTTTACCACTGAGCTACATCCTGAGTTGTTTAATTAATTAATTATTTTTTTAAAGGCAGAGGAGAGGCAAGAGCACTGCCCCCACCCTGCCTCTCTCTTTCCAATATATTTATTTTTATGTGGTGCTGAGGATCGAACCCAGTACCTCACACATGCTCAGCAAGTGATCTACCACTGAGCCACAACTGCAGCCCCTAACTTTTTTATTTTAAGATAGAGTCTTGCTAAGTTGCTGAGGCTGGCCTCAATTTTGCAATCCTACTACCTTCCCAGTTGCTGGGATTACACCACACCTGGCTGAAATTTTCTTAAGAACTTTAGTAAAACCAGAGTATCCCAGCGGGCATGGTGGCACATACCTGTAATCCCAGAAGTTTGGGAAGCTAAGACAGGAGGATGGCAAGTTCAAAGCCAGCCTCAGCAACTCAGTGAGATCCTGTCTGCAAATAAAAAAGGGCTGGGGATGTGGCTCAGAGGTAAAGTGCCCCTGGGTTCAATCCCTGGTACCTCCTCACAAAACAAACCAACTCAGAGTATCCCAAGTTTCCCTCACCTGTGACAATGCTGCCACGTGAAAAGGATGCCACAAACTCTCAGCTCTGAGCAGTGTGCACCCCCTCTGCTCATGCTAGTGCTCAATCCCTCCCAAAATATCGCCCTGTTCTCAGGCCCAAGTCTCAATGACATGTCCAGTGACCTCAAGGTAAATCCACCAGTACTCTTGGGTATTTCTGGTGGTGGTGCCTTTCACTGTGATGCTCCCACACCCTTGATCCCAGGGTGCAAGGCTGTGCTGCCTCTTGGCCTCATAGCTATCACTGTTGTTCTCACTCCTAGGATGGGAAAGATGCCCCTCTCCCATTTTAGGTAATCTGGGCCCCAGTGCCCTGGAAGTCTATTGTATCTAAGTCAGCAACACAAAGCTATTTTGTCCATTACTCATTAAATTTGACATATCCAGCTTGTGAGACAGTATTGACATATGGTCAGCAACTGGATCATTCTGCATGGGCCTGAGTATTGGCAACACTTACTGGCTGTGTGGTCTTGAAGCCACAGCTATTTTCTGTTTCTCTGTATTTAAAATATAGTCAATGCCTACAATTTCTCCTGACAATGCAATGGCTGGCATGCAGTTAGCTCTTGTTAAAGTATACTCCCTCTCTGAGTTGACACTGGGTGTACAATTGCAATGAGGCACACAATTGTCTTTAAGATGCTTGTAGGCTAGTGGGTCAGTGGATTTGTTTAAGTTCAACCATTTTCATAAATGAACAATAAAACTATTATTCTAAAAAATGAATGTCTATACACAGAAGGAGAGGCTTTGGTACAAAAATAATTGTAATAACTACAACAAAAAAAGAAATGTACACAAGGTAAAAGACCAGGTAACCTAAAAGTTATACTAATGCTACCCAGGCTGCACTGACCTACACTTCCCAAACACTCTCTGTGGGGGACCCAGGATGATCAATCCTAGGACCTTCCCACTCATGTACTAGTAGCAGTGAGGAATGGGAACAGACAGAATGCTGAGTTTTGAGCCAAAATTTGGAGTGTTAAAATCAAACCAGTGGAAAAAGATCAGCTGACTAGGGAGAAAGGAGGGATAACTCTGAATAAAGGAGGCACCATGGTTTCCGGCAAAGTCACAAGCAAACAGAATGTGGCTGTGGCTTCAGCTACAGTTCAGATGTCCAGAACTTTCTTTCTGTGCAGTGGTTTTCAGTTTTTTGCTGTTGACTGCAAAAATATGCCATGTTTTATGTGCCACCATGCCAGGATCTTGAGCCTAACCCAAAGAACCATGTCTTAAAGGCATTATTAGTAAGTGGGGTCTGGTGGGGGCTCCTTACGTCATTGGGGGCATGCCCTCTAAGGGGACTCTTAGATCCCTGCCCCTTCATCTTCCTCTTTTGCTCCCTGGCTTCTCATGTAAGCAGATCTGCTCTGTCACACATTCCCCATTGCCATCCCTCACCTCCATTAGAGGCACAAAGCAGTTGTCCACCTGATTTTGGATGGAAACTTTAAAACTGCAAGCCAAAATAAAACTTTTCTCCTTACAAGTTAGTTATCTCAAGTAGTCTGGCAGAATGACAGAAAGCTAATACAATGATCCTTTAAAAAAGTCACCTCCTCCTAAACTATTCAACCATACACATGCTTTGAAGTGAATGTTTAAATTTCTTTGTCATTAATTTATAGATGGCTAATTTTCTTTTCTGTGATAGAAAAATAATGACACCAAATGCTATATTTTAAATGCCCTATAAGAGATTAACTAGAGTTGCATCTAACCTAGCAATCATTTTTCTAAATTTAGCCATCTTGGGTTGGGTTGTAGTCAATTCTCAGCACCAACAAAATTAAGTAGTTAATTTAGTGATCTTATTTCACCATTTCACTTTGTTTGCATTCATTATAACAAACTTAAGTTTTTCAAATACTCTTTGAAACCATTTTTTGATTCCTTTGTTAATGAGATAAAAATATGTATTCAATAGGTCTTTGCATAACAGTTATGTTTTTAACATTTAGACAATTAGGTGATGACAGATATACACAAAGTGGACAGAAGGTGCAAGGAAAGGGAGGTGATGCAGAAGAGACTTGAGATCTGGTAAAGACAACTAAGTCCTTTTTGTTTGTTTTACAGTGCTGGGGATTGAACCCAGAACCTCATGCGTGATTGGCAAGAACCCTACCACTGAGCTACATCCCCAGCTGAGTCTTGATGTATTAATAGCAATTGGACCAATTCTGGAGGGGAAAAGGAAGGAGGCTTCTAGTCACAGCAAGTCTCAAAAGGGAAGGAGCATTGTGGCATGGTGTAGATGGTGCCAGGAGAAGAGACTGAGAAGGGGGCAGAGGCCAGATCCTGAGCCAGGCAGGTCATGCTAATGAGCTGGAGCCTCCTGCATGAAACTAACAAGCCTTAACAGAATTTTTAGCAAGTCAGGTGTAGTGGTGCACACTTTTGTAATCCTAGCAGCTTGGGAGGCTGAGGCAGGAGGTTCACAAGTTCAAAATCAGCCTCAGCAACTTAGTAAAGCCCTAAACAACTTAGTAAGATCCTGTTTCTAAATTTAAAAAATTAAAAAGGGCTGGGGATGTGGCTCAGTGGTTAAGTGCCTCTGGGTTCAATCCCTGGAGTGACATAATAAGATGGATTTGTGGTTTAGGAAGAGCAGTTTTGTGTGGAGAATGCATGCCCAGGTAGAAGAGAACCCAAAGATAAAGACATGAATAAAGTCAGTGGCATTGTGATGAGCAGGCACAGAATGATCTGGAATAAATGGGGCATGTCAATAGCTTGCATGAGGGAGTGAACAAAGAGAGGTAGCAGGTGAGCAAGGGTTTAAATAATATTTGATAACTGATTATGGGGTGACAAGGAGAAGGAGTGGCTGACCTACATAAGCAACGATCTCTGCTCTGGGCACAGAGATGCATCACTCCTATTGTGAGGATGCCAGGGACAGCAGGTAGCAGCTACATATATTTCCAGCAAGTGAAACATGGAGGAGGGCAAGGAAAAGTCCTTAAATTCCTAACTTTTCACAGGGTTTACACACATTGTAGAATAAATCCTTTGTTTGCCTGGGTCATCCAAATTCTACCCTTTCTTATAAAATGTTTGCCCATCCAACCTGACTTGATTCAGTGAGGCCCTAAGCAACTTCGCAAGCTTCTGTCTCACAATAAAAATACAAAAGGGCTGGGGATGTAGCTTGGTGGTTGAGAGCCCCTGGTTTCAATCCCTGTACCAAAAAAAGAAAAAAAAAAAAAAAGAAAAAGAAAATCTGGAACATCAATAAAGATGACTGTAGAACTACAGAAATACAGTTGAAGTCTTTGTAGATCAATTAGGAACTCTGTGTAATTGCTAACAGAGAAAATGAGAGTTCAATTGAAATACAAATTCAGATACCCAGATGTGATGAGGTAGATGACTAACAAAGATAATCAACAGATAACAATGAATAGGTTGATGTAGAAAGGGAATCCCAACAGGGCCATTCCACTTGGAAAAGCTGAGTAAAGGGTGAGTGCCCTTTAGGGATTGCAATAAACCCATTTTGTCAGAAGGAAATAGAAATTAACTGCAGAACCACACTATGTAGTTTACTTTTAATTTCTTGCATATATAGCCATACAGAAAGTCACTACTTAGTAACTTCACAAAAAGATGAAATATCTAATATCTGTGTATATAATTACATAATAGTCTATATATAATTACTCATTAAAACAATCCCAATAAGTCATATATTAGTATTCAGAATATATGAAAGTAAGGATTAGAGAAGTAACTTTCTCAAGTTTACACAATCCTGTATGACACACGTGCGCAAGCGCATACACAGTCACATGTAGTTAATTATGGGGATACATACAGAGAAATGAGTCATTAGGAAATTTCATTGTTGTACAAACATCACAGAGTATACGTACATGAACTAGGATGGCTACAATTTCACTAAATAATAACAATCTATGGGATCACAATGACTATGCTAACATTGACTGAAATATCATTATGTGTGTGTATGTGTGTGTACACTAGGGTTATTTATATATTTGTGTGTGTCTAAGTGTGTGTGTACCCTCTATAATCCCCTACTTTCCCAAGTTTGACAGTACCAGTGAATATGATGGGATACCACTTCTATGATCAGGTTTCTAATCAGCTGACTTTGATTTGATTAAAAGGGAGATTATTGGGGATGAGACTGACTAATGAGGTAAGCCTTTAAAGATGATTAAGTGTCAGAAAGATTATTGAAGGAGCAAACTGCAACACATGGCAAGGACCTCAGAGTGGTCTCTAGGAACACGAAGCAGTAACTGTGTGACAGGAAGTAAAAATATGGGACCCTTAGTCATAGGACAACAAAGAAATGAATTCTGGCAAGAACTTTGTTAGTCAGTTTTCTGTGCTGTAACAAAATGCCTGAGAATCAACTTAAAAGGAACCTTAAGTCTCAGAAATTGCAGTCCATGGTCACCTGACCTGCTTGCTTTGGGCCTGCAGTGGCACAGTACTTCACAGTATCAGGAACACATGGTAAAGGCGGTCTGTGCACCTCATGCCATCTGGGAAGCAAAGTGAGAGAGAGCAGGGCGAGGATTCCAGTATTCCCTTCAAGGGCATCCATCTACTCAATGACCTAACTTCTTTTAAACAGGCCCCAACCCTTAAGGTTCTACTACTTCTCAATAGGACCACAGGCTGGAGATCAAGCCTTTAATATATGGGTTTTTGGCATTTAAGACCCAAACCCTATCAGTTGAGGAAGTCTGGAAGTGTCTCGTAGAGTCTCCACGAGTATGAAGTCAGCAGATACCTTGATTTCAGCTTCATGAGACCCTCAGCAAAGGCTGTAACTAAAATGTCCCTGACTCCAGATGCACAGACACCAGTGTAAAACACTTGTGTTGATTTAAACCACTAATTTTGTGCTAATTTACTGTGTAACAGTAGGAAACAAATTAGAAATAACCTCAGAGCATCATTCCCCTGCCGAGCAGAGGTGAGATCCACTTGTTTCCACTTGCAGCAGAAATCAGTCTCCACACCACCATTGCTCAAGGCTAAGGGTCCGTGCTCACTTCTGTGTGGCAGCTCCCGAAATATAATTCATTACATTTTTTTAATCTTTTTTTTGAGATATGGTCTTGTTATGTTGCCCAAGTTGGCTTCAAACTCCTGAGCTCAAATGATCCTCTTGCCTCAGCCTCCCAAGCTGCTGGCACTATTGGAACATGCCAATATGCCTTGCTTACTTTTTTTTTATAAATTGAAAAATTTTTGTTTTTCTAATTATAAAAATGAATTAGCACATATTAATTGAAAAAATCAAATTTCAGAAATCTATATGAAAAACATTTTTAATTCTAGAGCTAATCACTGCTAATAAACTTCTTTAAAAATATTTTTTAGTTGTAGATGGACACAATACCTTCATTTAATTTATTTATATGTGGTTCTGAGGTTTGAACCTAGTGACTCACACAGGTTACCCAAGCACTCTACCACTGAGCCACAACTCCAGCTCTAAACTTTTTCTAGTTTTAAAAAGCAACATATTATTAATTACTTATAGTCTTTTTATGCTAAAGTTTCATGAATAAATATAAATATCTATCACTTTCCAAACTATGTCCTACACATTCTTCAAGATATTAATGTTTCAAGAAAAAGAGTGTTGAGTTCAAGTAAGTTTGAAAAAAACTGCTTATGATATTTGCTTCTTGGAGAAAAATAGAAAAATTTGAGGAAACCTGGCAACAAATAGGAAAATATTTTAATAAAAAAATTTTATAGTTGTAGATGGATAGCATGTCTTCATTTGTTTATTTTTATGTGGTGCTGAGGATGGAACCCAGTGCCTCACATGTGCAAGGCAAGTGCTCTGCTACAGACTCAGCTCAGAAAATATTTTGTTATTTAACACAAAGTTAGTTCCCACCAGTCTCAGCCTCTTGCACATCTTTTTATTAATATTAATTCAAACCATGGACACATGTAAACCACTCTGGGATAAAACAAGGTAATATATATATCTTTCATTAGTTTCCTAGAGCCTGAATATTGAATTAAATTATGTTTAATTTAAAATCCATGTTTTTGGTCTCAGTGCATAATTAATTCCTATGATAAACTGTCAACATAATGTAACAAACTCTTAAAATTAATTTATTTTATAAAAAGGGAGGAAAAAAAGCAAGAACCATGTAAAGGACTGTGATGTACCTCAGTGGTAGAGTGCTTGTCTAGCATGCTTGAGGTCTGGGTTCCATTCCCAGAACCATGAAAATAATACTTTTATGATTCTCCACATCAAGGGACCAGATCTCAGAGTAGCATTATTAAATATTATTTACAGTGCTGTATTTTTAGCACAGCATTTTAACTGGAGTTTTTAAAAACTGGCATATAATTGGAGAATAATCAGAGAAATGACAGGTTCATACTGGCATTTATAAAAAGTGCAATCAGACATTTCTGCATAGGTATGGAAGGCAAAACCAGAATCATCAAAACATGGTTGAAATAGGCAAAAGGTCTTTGGCTCAAAAAAGGATATAATTTTTGAAAAAACGACAGCAACCTATAAATGGGTCTGCCAAGACCAAATAGCAGTAAAGTCTCCACAATCTGCTTATGCGGATTTCTGAAACTCAAGAAAAAGACTTGTGTATTTTCACAGAAAGGGTCGACTTTGGACGTCAAAGTGTTTAGGCAAGCAATGACTGCACAATGAGTGCAAAGCAAGCTGTAACTCTGTACAGCAAACTCGTGCAAGTTCAAGGCTTGGAAGGCACAGAATCTTTGGGACTCTTGTGCATCACCTATTTGCAACAGCAACACTGCAACATGCAAACCAACAGCGGACAGATCGAATTTAATGGAATGCATATCTCACGCGATCCTTTAGGCCTAGTCCTAACAAATGGCATTTCGAACATCGTCACCTTACCCACAGTAGGTTACTGTCCTTATTTTACATATTCACACTGTTGTGTGCACACCAGAGCCTGTTTGTTTCTAAAGCTATGTCCTTCCTCCGCATCCGACGGTCCAGGTAATCTGTCACTTTCTCTAGTATCGGAGAGGAGCGAGATATTAGCTCTGTTAGCTATGGAGCATATTCCACTTGTTCAGTTCAGGATTCGGGATCCAGGGCCCTCTCGGTCTCAGGACGGGCCCATCTTTGTAACTGCTAAGGGCATCAAGAATCCTTCATTTGGTGGGCTGACGCCAAACCAATACCATGGAAGCGGTAACTACAAACCACCGGCAACCTGCGCCTCACCAACAGGCGGACACACTCCCAAAGCAAAAATGAAGTCACCCGGGGCCCCGGGGATGACGCACTTCCGGCGCGCTGCGCAGTGCGGTCATCCAGGAGGCCTGCGCAAAGGGAGGCGGGGCCAGGGATGGGCGGGGCGTTGCTGGAGGCAACCTGGGCGCCTGCCGATCTCCAGGCGGGAGTGGATCGCTGGGCGGGGCCTGTAGCCGGCGCGGGCCTGTGGGAAGCGGGCGCGGGGCGGGGCGGGGCGCGGCCTCCCCACCGCCGGACCCGCCACTGACGCCGCCGGCAGCTAGGGAGTTGGGGTCTGTTTGGTCGCCAGCAGCATAGCCGGTCTTGAAACTGCGGGCCTCTTCCTGCCTCCTCCGCGGCTCCAGCCTCGGCTTTCCCCCTAGCACTCGGCGTCGCCGCTGGCGCCGCCGCCCGATCCGCAGGCCGCCGCGGGCCGCGGAGCCCATGAAGGCGCGGGCCCCGCCGCCGCCCCCGCGGCGTCGCCGTCCTCCCGGAACGTCCCGAGCCGGCGCGGGCATGGCCGCAGCATGAACGCCGGGCCGCCGCGGGAGCCAGAGTGGAAGGCGGCGTCGCAGCCCGAGGCGGGAGCCATGCCGGAGAAGCGCGCGGGCGCGCAGGCCCCGGGCAGCAGCTGGGTGAGCGCGGGCGGGTCTGAGGCCGGTGCCCGGGAGGCTGGGCGGGGGCGCGGCGGGGCTCCGGCCGCGCAGCCCCGGTTATTTCTGGCTGAGCTAAAGTCACCCTTAATAGGGGCTTGCCTAGTGACTCCTCGCTTGGCACAACTTAGGCTGTTGAGTGGTTTTTGTCTCAGAAGAGCCGGGCACGGGACAGGGAACCTAAGTAATCGGGGTATTTCAGAGACCTCCATCCCTGCGTCAGTTAGTACAATTTTCGGGGCGCAGGTTCTGCCCAAGCCAACGTAGATAATGTGCAGGGAGCCTGTAGAACCGCACATTTGGCTCAAGCCCCCAAGTAGCCTGCGGAGAAGCTGGCGGTGGAGCCGGGCAGCTCCCTCCTGCACCTTCCGCTTTCTTCAGGCGCCGGAGGAGCACGCAGCCCAAGGGAAGCTGCAAATCCCAGGCTGTGCAAGGAGCAGGTTCAGGCCAGGCTCTTCCTCCGGTGATGCTTGAAGTTTAGAAGCCGTTGACAGCAGCCGCACTGGACAGCCTTGACTTCATTGGCCTGGATTCGGCCGACTTGGCCTTGTCAGTGGCGCCTTAGTTTCTTATGGTGGAATTCTAAGCACAGAGGATCTGTCATTTCTTCCCAGTCCTAAGTTTAAAAAGGATTTTTTTTTTTTTTTTTTGCGGGGGGAAGGAACTATATAGGACATAAAATTAGAAAATGTTAAAATGAACAGACTCTTGACACCATGGAAAAGTTTTTCTAAAGGAAAATGGGAATTTTATGAAAAAATATATGCTATTACTTTTAGATTTTTAAGCTTACATGTCTAATTTTGCTTTTAGTTAAAAAGTGCTCAATGATTATACGTGCATGTTTGGTGATGTGAATTCCCATTAGTAGAGTTGGGAGGGTGGTGAAGTAGAAGGAGCAGTAAGGAGGATGGAGCTAGCAGAGCTGGTTTCTAGTCCTGGTTCTACTAGAGTAATGTCACTCTGGGCAGAGTATTGACACAGCCTAGCCATTCAGTGCCTAATCTGTATAATGAGGACTTAGTAGTGTTGAAGGCCCCTGTGACTCCTTATTTTTGAAAAAGCATTAGAGATTGCTTGTTTCCAAGGTAGGATTTTGCAGATATGGAAAGCTTGTCTTATAGGGGGAGGTCAATTCTGTAGAATTGGTTTCTCTTGTTTTAATTTTGATTTAAACCAAACTGTCTTTCAATCCCCTAAACAAAACTAAACTACCAGCTCCTCTCTCTTCCTTGAATTGTTAGACAGTAATTACTAATTAGTGGCCAAGCTAGTAATCTGAGAAGTACCTTCCTTCATCTCTTTTCATATGTACAGTGAGCAAAAAGTGCAGCTACTTTTACTAGGTGCTGTTTTTAGGTTTTCACCCTCTCCTCTGCATTCCTATGGTCCCTTTCCTAGACTTTGACCTCCCTTTTGAGACCCTTACTCATCTCAGCCCCCATAGTTTTGTGTGTTTTGATTTTGCGGTACTGGGAATTGAATCCAGTAGTTCTACCACTGAGCTACATCACCAATCCTTTTTAGTTTTTATTTTGAGACAGGGTCTTGCCAAGTTGCTAAGACTGTCCTTCAACTTGCCATCCTCTTGCCTCAGAAAGTCACTGGGATTATAGGCATGCACCATCATGCCTGGCCAGCTCAGCCCCATGATTTGATTTTATTTTAATATGTTGTAATTTACTTTTAGCTTTATTCCTGGTACACCATGGTTTCAGTTTGTTGGTATTAATAATCATGGGGAATACTGCCTATATACAGAGAATCAACTACTTTTCTTCTATGTCTCAAAGAGATGTAGATACTGAAAAAGATATTGGCAAAGAGATATAATGATCTGAAAAATAAAGGAGTCAAGTATTTCTTCCATGATATCTTTCTGCCTAGAAAAGGGAGGCCTGCATATCAAATAAGTTCTCCTATTTATTGTCTTCTCTCTGCTCTGTTCTTCCCTGTTGTGCATTATTAACAAGCATTTTGATTTTTAAAAAACATTTATTTATTTTTTTAGTTGTAGCTAGACACAATACCTTTATTTTATCTATTCATGTGTGGTGCTGAGGATCGAACCCAGGGCCCCGCATGCTCTAGGCAGGCACTTTACCACTGAGCCACAACCCCAGCCCTTGAAATGTTTTATCAGAATTATTTGTATTATCATTGACTGTAGATTTTCTAATATGCATAGTTTTCACAGCCAGATAAAGGAAAAGTTCTTTCAGGTTCATTTATTCTTGGGCATCTGATGAGAATTATGATTTGTTGCAAAGAAAATCCACTAAATTTAGTGGAATATTTCAGGGTGTTCATAGACTCCAAGAAGCCAGTATTTGGATATCATATAAGAGCACTGATGTGGAAGCTCACAAGACTGGTGACATCTAATGTCTCGTGAGATGATTTTCCTTAGATTGTTCCAGGAAGTTCCTGTGATGGTTAATGTTTTTTCAGAATAAGAATACTGGTGAAATGGAGGAGCAGCTTTTATTTTTAAAAATGACTAAAATGGTGACATTTTTTGGTTGTAAAGAAGTGAAAGGATCTAGGGACATATTAAGGGAAAAAAATGGTAATGATGAACTTTTGATCTTTAACACTGTTAGGAGCCAGAATGATAAAATAGTACTGGAATATTGGCACAGCCAAACTCTGTAAATAAATTAAAGCAAAAAACCCAAAACATTTATAAGCTGTTGATGTATAGCAGTTTGTGGAGTGAATATGCATTATGGCAGAAACATTTCAATTTCACATTTAGAATTATTTAGATCTTTAATTTGCCATCATTAAGCCTGTATTTTTTCCTGGAAAAGGCTTGTTGTTACTGTTGTTTTTCCACCTGAGTGGGTGATTTTCTTATAATTGAATTTTTAAGTTCTGTATATATTTGGGATGCAGGTCCTTTGTGATGTTTTGCAAATACCTTATTTCTAGTGTGTGGTTCATCTTTTCATTCTCTGAGCGGTGTCTTGAGTAGATGTTTTAGATTGTGATGAAATTTGTCAACTTGTTCTTTTACAGATCATGTATTTGGTCTTATCTTTAAGAAACTCTTGCCTAATCCAGTAACACAAAGACTTGGAAACAATTGATTTTTTTCAGAAATTAGAAAAACGTTTAATGAAAAAAAATCTTCAATGAAGTCCACATAAATCTTTCAAAAGTAGAATTGAAGCAACAAATTTGTATTGGGAAAGAAGCATAAAGATTTTTGTATGTTGATCTTGTATTCTTTGACTTTGTTGAATTCAATTGTTCTAATAACTTTTCTGGATTCTTTGGTATTTTCCACATGTAGGGTCACATCATCTGCAGATAAAGGATAGTTTTACTTCTTCCTTTCCAATTTTGATGGCTTTTTTTTTTTTTTCTTGTCTAATTGCTCTGGTTAGAATTTCCAGTACAATATTGAATAATAATGGTGAAGGCAAGACATTCTTGTCTTGTTCATTATATTAGGAGGAATATTTTAAGTCTTTGATCCCTATGTTAACTGTAGGGTTTTTAAATATATGCCTTTTATGATGTTAAAAAAAGATGACTTTTACCTCTAGTTTTTTGTGTGTTTTGATCACAAAGCATGTTGAATTTTATCAGATACCTTTTCTCCATTATGATTTTAATATGTTGAACATCTTTACATTCCAGGATTATATCTCACTTGGTAACAGTGGATAATCCTTGTAATGTGCTGTTGGATTAGGTTTGCTTGTATTTTGTTTAAGATTTTTACATCAGTATTCGTAAGGGACTTGGTTTGTAGTTTTCTGGTAGTATTGTTTCGGTTTTTTGTTTGGCTTTAGAATTGTAGTAATGCTGGCCTCATAGAATGAGTTAGGAAGTGATTCCTCTTTTGTTTTTCTCAAGTTTATGAGAAGGATTCTTCTAACATTTGGTAGAATTCACCATTGAAGCCATCTGGTCCTGGACTTTGTTAAGAGGTTTTTGATTACTGAGTCAGTCCTCTGTTATAAGTCTATTCAGATGCACTATTTTTTAATGATTCGGTTTTGGTAAATTGTGTGTTTCAAAGAATTTGACCATGTCATCTAGGTTATCTAGTTTATAATTGTTATCTAGTATACTGTTGTTGATAGTATTTTCGTATTCTTTATATTTCTGTGATTGTTGGTGGTAATTGGCCTACTTTTATGTCTGACTCTGTGTGTGTGTGTGTGTGTGTGTGTGTGTATCTTTTTGTTGTTGTTGTTAATCTAGCTAAAATTTTGTTGATATTTTTAAATGACCACTTCTTAGGTTCATTGATGCTGTTTTACTATTCTCTTATTTATCTATGCTTTAAACTTTTCCTATTCCTTCAATCTACTGATTTCAGTTTGGTTTGCTTTGCTTTTTCTCTTCCTTAAGTTGTCAAGTTATGTTATTGATTTGAAATCTTTCTGCTTTTTAAAAGAAGGCATTCATAGCTACAATAATCTCTCTTCGTTCTACCTTTTGCTGCATCCCATAATTTTAGTTTTTGTTGTTTTTATTATTTGTCTCTAAGAATTTTCTCTTTCTTTTTTTTTTTTGAGATGTAATCTGTGTTGCCAAGGCTAACTTTGAATCCCTGGGTTCAAGTGATCCTTCTGCCTCAGATTCTCAACTAGCTGGAATTATAGGCAAGTGCCATCACAACCAACTTTTAAGTATTTTCTAATTTCCCTTGTGATTTCCTTTTTGACCTATTTTTTGTTTGGTATGTTGTTTAAATTCTACATATTTGTGAAATTTCCAGTTTTTCTTCTATCTTTGACTTGTAGCTTCATTCCTTTGCGATTGGAAAAGATGCTTTGCATGATTTCAGTATTTAAAATTTATTGAGACTGTTTGTGGCCTGATATATGATCTACCCTACACAATGATGTGCATTTCAGGAGTTTCTGTATTCTTTGTTGGGTGGAATGTTGTTTATATGATTGTTAGATATAGGTGGCTCTTATTGTTATTCAAGTTCTGTTTCCTTACAGACATGCCCTAGATATTCTTTTTTTTCTGGTACTGGGAATTAAACCTAGGGGCCCTTTATACTGAGCCACATCCCAGCGTGTTCCCTCTTTCTCTCTCTCTTTTTGGAGATTAGGGTATCACTAAATTGCTGAGGCTGACCTTGAACCTGTGATCCTGCTGCCTCAGCTTAATGAGTGTCTAGTTACAGGTAAGCAGCACCTCACCTGGCTGATTCCAGTTGATGTAGAAAAGTTTCTTCATTTAATTCTTTCAGTATTTGCTTCATATATTTTGGGGTCTTTCATTTGATGTATTTTATAATTGTTTTTTTCTTGATGTACTCACCTCTTTATCATTTTTTGGTGGTGTTTTTAATTTCTTAATAGTATTTAAAAATTTTTAAAAATTGTTGATGGACCTTTTATTTATTTATATGTGGTGCTAAGAATTGAACTCAGTGCCTCATGCATGCTAGGCAAGTGCTCCACCACTGAGCCACAACCTCAGCCCGTCTTAATAGCATTTTCAAAATTAAACCACTTTACTCGGGTCTGATTCATTGTAAAAAATCTTACATATACAATTCGGTGAGTATGAGCTAAGTATATACCTGTGAAACCATAACTACTATCAGGACCACATACATATCCCTCACCTCCCAGAGTTTCTTCCTGCATTATTATTATTATTATTTTATTTTTTGTGGTAAAATTATTTAAGATAAGCTCTACTCTCCCAGCAAATTTTAAGTATAGTCATCCCATCGGGGATAGATTCCAGGACTCGTC
The DNA here is from genome assembly GCF_047511675.1 of Marmota flaviventris. Lineage (NCBI taxonomy): Eukaryota > Metazoa > Chordata > Mammalia > Rodentia > Sciuridae > Marmota > Marmota flaviventris. The sequence goes on from NC_092513.1 coordinate 72,749,400, forward strand.
CCCATTTGCAAATGCATAAGTCCCTTATGTAAAATGATGTTGTATTTGCTGTATATATCTTTCCATTTACTTTAAATCGTCTCTAGATTACTTGTAATACCTAATGCAATGTAAATGCTATAGAAATAGTTATGGTTTACTAATTCGGAAATAGTGACAAGAAAAAAATACTTGGATTTTTTTCACGGGATATTTTCAATCTACAGTTGTTTAAATCCACAGATGCAGAACACACAGATATGGAAAGCTGATGGTATATAATGCTGTATTACTAGCTGTAGGCATGTAGATGTGCTTTATAGTACATCTCTATAACTTATTTATCTTACACACTGAAACACTGATTTCAGATTATCTTGCAAAGCTATTATAATCAAAAATAGCAAATGGGACAGAATAGAGAGCCCAGAAATGAAACCATACATGGGAAAGGGTAGTCTCTTTAATTAATGATGCTGGGAAAACATGTACAATAATGAAATTAGACACTTATTTTACTTATTTATTTAGAGATGGGATCTCACTAGGTCTAGATTTCCCAGGCTGGGCTCAGGTGATTCTCCCACCTCAATCCTTCTGAGTAGCTGGAACTACAGGCACATGCCACCATGCCAGGCAAAATATCTGCTTTATCTAATGACCCCACCCCATGGTCCTGGGAATCAAACCCAAGGCCTCTCATATGCCAGGTAAGCACTCCACCACTACACTACATCTCTAGCCCTTTTTATTTTTATTTTGAGACAGACTATCACTAAATTGCCCAAGCTGACCTCAAACTTGCTACCCTGCCTCAGACTCCAGGATAACTGGGATTATAGTTATGTGCCACCTCACTTGGCTTAACAGTTTTGTGATCTGATATTAGCAAATAACCCTGCTCTCTTTGGGTTTGTTTATGTGGAATATTATTTTCTATTCTTTCCCTTTCTATTTGTGTCTTTAAACCTAAAGCAAGTCTCTTAAAGAAAGTATTACTTGTATCATGCTTGCTTTTAATCCTTTCTGCCAAATTTTGCCTTTTAATTTGAAAGCCTGATACATCTACATTTAAAGCTATTACTGGTAAAGAAAGATAATTTTTTGTAGTGAAATATTTTGGTTTCCTTTTCTTTTCCTTTTATGTGTATATTGAAGATGTTTTATTTATGATTACTATGAAGATTGCATTTTACATCCTAAATTTAGATCAATATAATTTAGATTGATACCAATTTAACTTCAGAAGTATACAGAATCAATGGTAGAGTGCTTGCCTAGCATACATAGGCTCTGAGTTTGATCGCCAGCAAAAAGAGAGAAATAAATCTATAGAATCTACTATATTTCTCTCTCCTTCCCCTTACATCATTATTGTCACAAATTATATCTTTATACATTTGGAGATCCAAACATCAATTAACAATTATTTTTGTGCACTTTTTAAATCTTGTAGGAAATTGAGAGTGGAGTTATGAACCAAAATTACAAAAATACATATTGTATTTTTAGTTCATTGTATATAATATATATGTGCATGGCTATAATGTTTGTATCTTTAGTGATTGTGTTACATTTTTTGCATTGTTTAGATTGCTGTTAATTTATTGGGCTCATTCAGAGCATACTCACTGCAGGGTTTAATGATCCCCCACTCATTACTCAGGGTCTTCCTGATTATCCAGTGCTCTGTGAATAATGAGGATTTTGTTTGTTTGTTTGGTTGGTTTGTTGGTTTTGGTTTTTCAGTACTGGATATTGAATCCAAGGATGCTCTGCTTTACAAGGGTTACTCTGCTATATCCCCAGCCCATTTCATTTTTTGAGACAAATCTCTCTAAATTGTCAAGGCTGGCCCTGAATTTATGACCCTCCTGCCTCAGCTTCCTGAATCACTGGAATTATAGGTGTGTACCTTCACGCCTTGAAGTCTGAGTGGTAGAAACATATATAGGCTCATTGTGGCATTTGACCATATCTGGACACTCATAAGATATTTTTCCCCTGGCCTTTGGTTATTTCCTTACATGCATGTGCTTATCAGGACTCGGAATTCCTTGAGGTGAAACCTCTGCAGATTTCTTGGCTTCTCTTCCTCCTTCCCTCTCCTTTTTTCTTTCTCTCTTCCCTCTCTCCTTATTTTTTTCTTTCTGTCTCTCCCTTCACTTCTCTCCCTCTCTCTTTTTCTTTCCCTTCCTTTCTTCCTCTTTAATACCCTGTCCTGCCTTGATCTCCCTGGCCTTTCAGCTGAATCTCTTGGGGAGTCCTCTAAGCTTTGCCTGGGCTCTTCCTTCTGGTACTGGAGCCTGGGAACTCTTGTTAAGGCAGTAAACTTGGGTAATGATAAAGTACAACTTGTCTTCTCACTTCAGATATCTGGGTCCTTTGTTACCTGGCATCTGGTACCCAGAAATCTTTCCTTCCTCACTTTCTACCTCCCTCTCTCCCTCCCTCCCTCCTTTCCTCTCTTCCTCCTTTTGTTCCTCCCTCCCACAGGAGGGTAATCTGGATTCATTTACTTTGTCTTGTTTTGAAGGAGAACTCTGTTTCTTAACATCCTCCATGGTACATAAAACTTTTTATTAGTATTTCCAAATAAACCAGTTTTGCCTTTGCTTTACTCTTATTTATTTACATTTCCTGTTATCTTTAGTTTTTCTAACTTATTGAAGGTTTATTTTGTAATTCTTTCTGACTTAAGATAGAGGATTAAGTCAAATGTTCAGACTTCTTCTAATATCCACTTATATAAATTTCAAATTAACAGTTGTATTTTAACTGAAGTGTTTTGATGTGTATCTTTATATTTTTATGTAAATGTAACCAGTCTTTTATTTATTACCAAGAAAATGCCTAAATAACCTCTCTAGCTTTACTTGCTTAAAAAAAAAAAAGTTGTCTTTCTTTAGCTTAAGAAGTTACTTTTTTTAAATAAAAATTAGTATTTCAGCCTCAGTGTCACTGCTTCATTTCATACTCAGTGATTTTCTGCCCTTTCTTTACTTCTAAATGGGCCCATAATTTTATTGAAAAAAATGTCATGACTGTGACATTCATTAAGGTAGAAAGGAAGGGGCACTTCCTGGCAAAGGCACGGGATCCTCTGGAAAGTTCTTTCGACCTTTCCCTCTTCACTCTGATTGGTGTGCTTTCCAGGTTCTTTTTTGCTCTCTTTTGAAATAGTCTCTTCTTTTCTAGGACCTATATTATTTATGTAGTATTAGACCTTTCTATTGAAGCAGAGTAACATAGAACCAAAAAAACCTGAGTGTTTTCCTACTTTTATCATTTAATCGCCCTTAAATGAGTGGTTCTCACTTCCTTCATATAATTTTTGGAATTTTTTTCAGAAATTGTGAATATTATTATATTTACAAAGTTCTGAGGGAGGTTGATATGGTTTTTACTAGCCATAATTCATCCATTCTTATGATAGCTGTAAAAAGTAGGTGCAGTACGTTACGTATTTGACTAGAGATAAACAAGAGCATGGAGATAACTTATGTGCTAAAAATAGCCAGGCTGACTATGGTGGTGCTGGGGCTTTCCTCATATCTATGTTCCAATCTAATTTTTACTTGACAGCTCAGTTCCTCATGTTACAGAGTTGAATACACAGTCAAGTTGGTTTTTCCTGTTCCTCAGTGGAGGAAGGGAAAAAAACTCCTGCGTTGCCTGAGCTTTGTCTCTTGTTCTTTGTGTGCAGTGACAGAGATGGCATCATCTTATCGTCAGTCATGCTTGAGTAGCTCCACTCTACTACATCGTCTCTTGCTAACTTGGGTCAGTCCAACAGGAGATCTGAAGAAAAATGTAGTTTGCTTCATGATCATCGATTACTATACATCTAATTTCTACATTTTGAAAGTAGCAAAAGTTCAGTTAAGATTATTTACACATTAGTAGTTCTTTGTGGACAGATCCATGGAGTACTAAAGTACCTGTTCCTCTGCAGGTAAGATAATGTGATACCGTAAAAGTGTGAAAACCTCATGTAGGATCTGGTCCTGTAATATGATGTTCCCTAAAGAAAAATAGTGGCTTTGTGTTTTTAATTAGCCAAATCCTGACATATGAGTATATACTATGATTGATGGGTCATGAAATACAGTCATAAGATGATACTTGGTATGAAAAGGAGAGACTTTTTAGTATTAGGATTTTTGAATGTTGCTTTAGAGAAATCTTCAATTCTTAAATCTCCATTCTTTTGTAGTATATTCCAGGGGTGGTTAAACCTATATGGAAGCTGACACTTAATATACGTACAGAAAAGCTCATGCCTTTGACCTAGCAGTTCTACTTCAGGGAACTTATCCTAAAACAATATTTGAACAAGACTTGACAGGGATAGGTGCAAGATGAGTATATATTGATCATAATAAGCATGAAATAGTATCTGTAACTTCAGAGTAACCTTATGAAATAATGTGGTACATTCATGTGTTGGAATATTATTAAGCTGCTGTTAAAAATGATGAAGCAGTTATATACTATGTTAGTCAAATTTTCTTCTCTGTGACCAGAATACCCTGTAAGAACAACTTACATATTTTGGCTCACAGTTTCAGAAGTTTAGTTCAGGTTAGGCTGACTCCATTGCTTTGGGCCCAAGGTGAGGCAGAACATCATGGTGGAAGGGCATGGCAGAGGAGAACTACTTACCTTATGGTGACCAGGAAGCAGAGGGAGAAAGGGGAAGATGCAACAGAGAAGATGAACTCTTTCAGAGTAGCAATCCACTTCCTCCAGCCATAGCCCCTCTGTCTATAGTTACTACCTAGTTAGTGCAGTCAAACTAGGGTGGACTGATTGGGCTACAGCTCTCTCACAATCTAGTCATTTCACCTCTGAACATACCTGCATTAACACAAGCTTTTGGTAGACACTTCATATACAAACTATAATATATGCCTATTGATATGAGTATTATAAATATATTTGTGTGTAAATTGGCTGTATAATAATGTCATCCCATTAGCATTTATATATTTGAGTAGTTTAGATTTTGAGTGCCCCTCACTATTGGGAAATGGTGGAACCTTTAGTAGTTAGGGCTTGGGGCGTGCCCTTAAAGGGAATATGGTGACCTGGGCCCCTTCCTGTCTCTCTCTTTGCTACCTGATTTCTATAAGGTGAGCGGCCTCCTCTGCTACAGGCGCCACAATGATGTGCTGCATTGCTGCAGGCCCCAAAACAATAGACCAATGGACCGTGAACTTAAAACCTCCCAAATGAGCCAAAATGAACCTTGCCTCTTTATAATTTTTTTTAATCTGAGGTGTTTTGTCACAGTAATGAAACACTGACCAACATAGCTTTCAGTCCCAAGCATTTCAGATAAGAGATACTCAACATGTATTTATTCTTTATCTTTTGCAGTGATGGGCTTCCTAATTTTAGCATTCAGAGTGTATATGCTGTTTGTATGTTCTCTTAGCTGTATCTGCACCCTGACTCTTACAACACCTATCCCTGCCTTAGAGGAAAATTATAGCTATTAAAGAAGTATGAACTGAAAGATTATAGTATAGTAAGAGTATTTCCTTTATTTTTAAATACAATGTTATTACATAGTGATCATCTTAGTATTTTCTCCGAAAAAAAGGCATTTTTACTTTACTATATTATTTGTATCTGGACTAATAACACGCTGCCACTCCTCCTCCTTTAAAAAAAATTTCTCCTCTCATAAAAAGCAGCTGATTCATTCTAAATGAAGTGGTCATGTTGTCTGCCCTTCAGTTTGGCCACCAGTAGAAAGGATATGGCAGAGAGGAGAAGCATCCAGGCACTGCATGTGAAGAGAAGCGAGTCTGTCCTTTTGCTTTTGCTTTCATACTTGCAGCTTGCTGGTGTTTACTGTGTACTTTGATCTTTGAGTTGGGGATCATGTGTGGAATGAATGGGAATAACTTTCAACTTTATGTTTTCCCTGTGTATAGCAGTTGACTTGATTGAGAAAAGCCAGGTGCCCTAGTTCATCTGAGCTTTTCAGGTATATTTGAGAAAGTAAATGAAGAGATTGGTGGAAACTGCCCTATTGCCCAAATGCAGTTGCCAAACTCAGTGTGAGGAACTAGTGAGTGGGTTAAGGTATGCATTTTGCTTTGAGGGACTGGCTACCTTTGACTCCTGTCACCACTTATTCAGGTTCCTGCAGTGCAGGCTGTCTACCACTCATATGTGCTGATTCTGTTTGTGGAGAATCAACTCTATATGAAAAGAAGTAGAGTTGAATGTTTTTTCCTGATATGCAGAAGCTAATCCAAAATAAGTGGGGGGTGAGGAAAAGAGAAGAAAGATCAGTGGTGTAGACAAAGGCGAATAAAGAAAGGGAGGAGAGATGGGATAGGGAAAGATAGTAGAATGAATCTGCCCTTACGTTACTGTGTGCATGATAAATATACCCCAGTGAATCACCATCATGTACATCCACCAGACACTAATTAAAAAAAAAAAAAAAAACCTTTAATTAGCAGGAAGATCAGTAGAGTAGAGGGAAGGGACCAGGGGAAGGGAGGAGAAGAGGGAAGGGAAAGTAGTGGGGACTGAATTGAAACAAATTATATTTCATGCTTTTATAATGTCAAAATAAATTCTATTGTATAACTAAAAAGAACCAATAAAAATAGAAAAAAAGAATAAATGGTCTGAATAGAAAAGGTTACTTTTAAGACTAAAAAAAAGAAAAGAAAAGTAGTACAATATAAGAGTAACACACATTCTGTTAGATGGAATGCCAGCTCAGTCAATCATTTATTGTTTGAGTTGAGCAATTTATTTAATAGTTTCTAACTCAGAAGGCTGTAATCGGATAAAATGATAGCATATACCATGTGCTTTATTAGGGCCTAGCATTACATGTGTAGCTGCTGTTACAGAATAATTTTCTGGCTATTACTCAGGGTCCTTTTAATACTGTTGCTAGCCTAGGTCTTTTCCTTTAGAGTGTATATTTCCTTTTGTAATTTTACATTCCATGACATGAGAGCAGGAATCGCTTCTGTTGCTCACCATTGTTCTTGCTTAGCTGATATTTAGTAGAGCTCAACAAATATGAGTTTATTACTTGCAGCTGAATAGTTTTATTCTCAAAGATCATTGATAGAGATAGGAATATTTACAGAAATTATTATTGGCCTCTTGGATTGCTTTAAGTTGGTTTTTCATTGGTTTAGTTTAAGAAGTTGTCAATTTTGAATATTTAACGTATTCTTAATCTTTCCAATGTGATAGACATGCCATTTATTTTTTTATCTGGGGTGGGGGATACGAAGGATTGATCTCAGGGGCACCCAACCACTGAGCCACATCCCTAGCCCTATTTTGTATTTTATTTAGAGACAGGGTCTCACTGAGTTGCTTAGCACCTCATTGTTGCTAAGGCCTGCTTTGAACTCTGATCCTCCTGCCTCAGTCTTCTGAGCCGCTGGGATTAACAGGTGTGCCTCACCATGCCTAGCTAGACATGCCATTTATTTAGGCCTTTCAAGGTGAGAAAAATTTTAGACTTTGTAGAAAAGTTAGATTAACTTAAGAGGTAACCAATAAAGTTGTTTTTTCCTGCTTGTACTCCAAAACTGTTATTAGGTAGGAGGAAGAAAAGAAGAATCTTCTGGTATGGTCATTTTTGTTGTTGTTCATTTTGTTTTGTTTTTGGTGCTGGGGATTGAACCCAGTGCCTTGTATATGCTCTAACCCTGAACTACATCGTAGCCCACATTGATTTGCTTTTTTAAAACTATGTTCTTTATTCACATTAATATTTTTTTAAAAAGCTTTCTGATTAAGAATTCTTTTTCTAGAGCACTTTACTAACCAGATAGATAAAAAGGATATAGGTGAAAGGTAGCAAATATGTGAATGGTGAAAATATTGACAGTTCATAGTGAAATATATTTTTCATATGTAGTTTCCGTAGTAATACAGAAATTATTATGAATCTTGTGGCAGTACTGGTTTGGATTAGAATATACTTCAAAAATTTTATACTTTTTCCTTACATGACTGGATATCCCATGAATGTGTGTTTAAAATTGTGGTAAAATTCACATAACACAAAATTTATCTTAAAGTGTACCATTTTTTTAAGTGTACAGTTCAGTGGTGTTAAGTATTTTCTCAGTGTTGTGCCACCAATCTCCAGAATTTCTTAATGTTGCAAAACTGAAACTCTAAACCCATTATGCCTGTTCCTTATTTCTCCCTCAAACAATGACAACTTATTTTCCCTTTCCCTCAGCCCCTGGCCACTCCTCTTCTACTTTCTATTTCTTTGAGTTTCACTTCTTTAGATAGCTCATGAAAGTGGAACCACATAATGTCTTTTTTGTGACTGGCTCATTTTACTTAACATAATGTGCCCAGAGTTCATCCATGTTGTGGCATGTTCTGTGTGCTTATATAATAAGTCAGATGACCCACCCTCCTCTATTCCTTCACACCACTGTTGCTGTGAACTGTTTATGTTTTTAAAGTCTGGCCTTCAAAATGTGATTTCACAGTAATTGTTGCCCTTTCTGACCACAAATGTCTATAAACACATCCACTCTATAAAACAATATAAAATGGTGTTTTTATGAAGAAGAATATATTCTTTTCATCTCTCAGATTTATCATTGACATGTGCAGTGAAAGAAAAGATTAGAAAGCTACAAAAGGGGCCTCATGAAGTCTTAATCTTTATCATGAGGACAGAGGGGGTTTGTAGCACTTAGTTGCCACATAAAACTTAGTGACTTGAATCTGCCCACGCTGATAACGGTCTGTTGGGGTAGCAGTTTGGGTGGGGCTCAGGTGGGGATTGGGCACTGGTCTTGCCTGTGGTTTCTAGGGCTTCTGCAGTCATCTCAAGGCTTAAGTGGAGTGACAAGTGAACATGGCCTTGTTCCTGGGTCTGGCAGTTGGTGATGCCTGTGAAGCTAGCTGGTCTGAACAGGGAAAGCCTGGGGTGCTCTCAGCCTCCTTGGTTAGAAGAAATTTCCTCACACGTTAGGCTTGAGGAACTCGAAAGGCCTAAAAGTTCAGGAGCCATGTTTTCACTTCTTTTGTTCAGAGCACATTGTTGAACCAGCCCAGAACTGGGAAAGAGAGAAATAGACTACACTTTGGTTTTTTTCCCTCTTGGTGTTAGAGACCACACTTAGGGATTATCGCTAGAGAATGAAATGTAAAACACACTCTATCACTGAGATGCACCCCCAATCCTAGACTACCCTTTATGATAGAATCAGCCCCAGAGTTAGATTGTGACAAGGTGTGATAGGAACAGGAAGAATTTTTAGCTTAGTTCTTTACAGTCTTCCATAGGAGTGATAGGATGATATTTGTATTTTCAGAAAGATGACTTGAGTGCAGCGTCAACAAAGATTTGGAGGGAACAAGGGGTATGGCAGGGTTAAGAGGCCATGGACTGAATCCTCTGAAACCGTGAGCCAAGGTAAACTTCTAAGTTCTTGTCAGGCATTTGGTCACAGTGATGAAAAGCTGACTAATACAAGTACCAATCATATTTTTCACCCGTATGACTAGGAAATTTTTAGTTACAAACTACTTAATTGAGAATTAGATTACAGAGTTAAGAATTGCCTACTTCTGTCTAGCCAGAATGTTAAAGCACACATATGTGTGTGCATCTTTTTGTAATCTGGTGTTCTATGTATTATGTAGTTCATATGGAAAATCATTACTTTCTTAATTTATTTACCCAAAAGATCAAACTTAGAAGTTCTTAGTCATTCTTTGTAATGAGTTAAACAGTTCACATTTGGATGTTAATAAATTGACTGCTTTCCAATATAAAATTTATATCCAGATTTTTTAAATTGATGTATTTGGTAACAATGCCGCCACAATTTCCCCAGCATTCTAGTAGTAATGATTCGTTGACATTTATTAAAATATTGTGGAGTACACACTTCAATTTCTTGGGAACAAATGTACTTTCTCCTTTTTCATGTAGATGAAATGCCTAAAACAGTCACTGAAAATTGGTTTCTAAACAGTAGTGTGTGGTAGATAAGTGCCAGTTCTGAAGGAATACCAAAGAAATTATAAATAAAATCATACAACAAAGCCTAAGATAAGTCCATTCTGGGAATCATAATCTTCTGTAAGTTTTTGTCTTTGTCGTTGATCTTCCCAACTTAAAAATTTTTCTGATGGACGTTTTTACACGAAAATTGCAGTGTCCCCTTCACATATTCTCCCTCATCTTCAATAATCATCACTTTTTGCCCTTTCTTCATTTTAATCTGCTACTCCTACTTCTGATTTATTTTGTCATTTTTTAAGTTTCTGTTGTTTTAAAACTAGATTTGAGACATCATCTCATTTCTTAAATAAATACATTAGTATCTATTTCTGAGAAATAAGGACTTAAAATCTAACTTTAATACCACTAGTACAGTGAATGTAACTCTAGAATCATCTAATGCCCAGTTCGTTTTCACATTTCCATGACTATCTTAAAATTATCTTTTGTTTTTTCCAGTTTTAGTCAAAATCCAAAGTTTACTCATTGCTTTTGGGTTAATATTTCTTAAAATTTTTAAATTTATATATTGTGGTTTTCACTCTCCCCACTTTACTCATACCACTTCATTGTTGAAGGAACAAGACCATTCATTCTGATTTTTTCATACATTCAGATTTGTGCTAAAATGAGAGAATAGAAAAAAAGACATTAGTCTCTAAAGAGATCCTTCTTCCATGCCACTAATATTTTATAGGGGAATGGGAGAATGACTATTTGGAATGGATCATTGAACCTTTCCTATGTGGCATTTATATTCCAGGGGAAATAAACAATAAATTAAAATTATGACATTTGTTTCCTCTAGAAAATGATAGAGCATAACAAGGAGAGAAGGAGTTGTGGGACCCTGCTGGGCATGGTTGGATGCAGTGGGCACCAGAGGGGTAATGGGATCTGATTTACATTGAGACCCATCCCTCTGGCGTGAGGTGAAGGAGCAAAATGGAGTAGGGTCCCATTTAGAAAGCTATCCTGTAATGTAGGCAGGAGACCTAAGGGTTGGATTGGGGGAGAGCTAGCCAGCAAGAGAGGAGCTAGGCCTGATGCCAGTGTTTCTGAATTCAGGAGCTATACACAGGAAGGAGGGACAGAGAGGGTCTCAAACAGGCCTGTCACAGGCAAAGCTGAGTAGTTGTGACAGTTTCCATTCTAGTAAAGGACTAGCAAAACTGGTACTTTTTAAATCTAGTGCTAATAAATGCATTTTTAATCTTTTTTTTATTTTTAGTTGTTAGGCTCTTAAGTGGGCTTTTTTCTATTGTTTAAACTTAAGTTTCTGTTGTGAATGTGTTGTTTTACAAATGTCATATAATTTAATTCTTTTTAAAAATACTTATTAGCCAAGGAATTTGCAGTTTTGAATATTGATAGCAGTTGTACTGGCTGTTTTGGGGGAAAAAAGTCAGAACTACAAAAAATAAATAGTAAAATGAACATTTATATTCCCTTCTTCTAAATCCAGCAGTTAAAATTTTGTGACCTTTGATTTAGAATGGATATATGTACCAGTTTTTCCTAAACCATTTGACAGTAAGTTGCAGACATCAAGAATACCCAGAAATATAAGATTAATGCCACATGATTATCTAATATATAGTTCTTAGTTATATTTCTCCCATTGTTCCCATTTCATGAGAATCCAGTCAAGAAGTACCCATTTTTGTTTTCTTGACTCAAGTGTCTTTAATTTTGATCAGTCTCTTGCCTTTATTTTATTTTATTCAGTGACATTGACATTTTTAAGGAGACCAGGTCAGTTGTCTTGCAGACTCTTCTACAATCTGGATTTGTCTGACCATACAAATATACTTCTACCTTTTGAAGACTTGTAAATATAAGAATGGGAATAGGGTGTGATTTTTTTTTTTTTTTAAGTCTTCTGAATATCACTTCCAGTTACTACCACATACTAGCAGAACAGTGGTTTTGCAACAAGCATTGCCACAGAGTCAAGGACATTACATTGAAAGGGAAGTTTAGATTTCATCTCCAGGAATCACAAACTATAGAAAATATCAGATTAGGTAGAACCTTTATAACAAAATGGAAACAGAAAGCTGAATTTTGACTTTAGATACGGAGTGTGTTTCCAGATTTAACCTGATTCTTATTGGTTCTCTTCCAATTATGTGCTTCCACTGAGACTTTTGAGCATCTGACCCACATATTCATCTTTCTCATTATGTAGCTAAGGAAACTTCAGGCAGAGAGGTTAAGTTACTGAAAAGTACAGAATTAGAATTAGTAAGGGACAGTAAGGTCTTGAAGACCCAATTAATTTCCTACCAAAATGCCAGTGATTTACATTGATGGGACTAGTCTCTAATTTTAGTACTTTAGTACTTCAGTAATTTAGTACTGTGATTAGGGGAGGCGAGGGAATAAAGAATACCACAGAAAGAAGGGTGGGTGTGAGTGGGGTGTTGGGGATGGAACCCAGGGCCTTGCACATGGTAATAAGCATATACTTTACCATTGAGTTATATTCCTGGCCCCTATAAGTAAGTTTCATGTTAAATAATTAAGGTGGTCTAATTTAATTTGTATTTTTAATGCCATTTTAAGATCATTTCTTTTATCTCTTTACTATGCTTCATAATAACTTTCTTTCTTTTTCAGCTCCAAGGCTTTGGCCGACCAAGTGTTTACCATGCTGCTATTGTCATCTTCCTTGAATTCTTTGCATGGGGCCTGTTAACAACGCCAATGTTGACTGTAAGTATTACTGACTGGTCCTTGTTTATGAAGGCTATAGAGGTTCTTAGGCAGGCATCCCTAGGTTTGGGTATCTGGGCTTATGTTTGGAGTAGCTCTTGGTAGTGATTAAAGACTGCTTGTTCAGTTGGGTTGTTTCTACCATGTGTTCTGTAAACCACCTGCAACAAAACATCTCATTTAATATTCATGGGTAGCACTGCACTCCCACTGAACCAGTGTCCAAGGTGTGCTATTATACAAGTGAACTGTATATATTTAGTAAGGTCCTTAGATATCCTATAGGAAATAATTGCAAAGCTTTGTTGAAGTTTGTGTTGTCTTTGTGACTTAAGAACATAGTAAATAAGAGATTGACAAGCACCTTGTAAAAATGGGAGTAATAATCACAAGAATGTCTGCTTTTCTGGTTTTGGTATCTTATTTGTAGCCATTTCTACCAACCCAGTGTTGAATTTCCCGACAGGAACTCAGATCCCTGAGAAATTTAGGGTTGGTTCTCAAATAAGCAAAGAATTACACACATCTAAGTGCCAATTGGAGTTCAAGGAAACAAACCTGGAATGAATTGGTAAGAAGAAAAACTATAGTGTATCTAGTACCACAGAGTCAATTACTGATCAAAGACTTCACATGTGTATAATAATTTCCTATTGAAGTTATCGAAAATTAACTATTACCTTTTCACCATTTAAAAAAGGAAGTTTGGGGCTGGGGATGTGGCTCAAGCGGTAGCGCGCTCCCCTGGCATGCGTGCGGCCCAGGTTCGATCCTCAGCACCACATACAAAACAAAGATGTTATGTCCACCGATAACTAAAAAATAAATAAATTAAAATTAAAAAAAAAAAAGAAGTTTAATTTTCATTTATTTCCTCCCTTGTGCTATTTCATGTTGGTTAAAAACAGAGTTAGCATTTAGTCTTCAGGTAACAGAATGTCAGTTAAGACCAATAGGACTGGTCTGGAAATCCTGAATCCAGAGGAGTGGTCTCATAGTATTGCCACTGCATTCAGTGACTTGGCACAACTCCGTATTGATTCCATCTGAGGAGAAGGGTAGGCTTGTGGCTGTGCATGGAACACTGGGATAACAGTAGATAGAGAAACCTTGGACTTATAGAAATAAAGATATCTGAGTGTACTTGTGATGCTGCTGGTCATTTAAGAAGTAGTGCAACAAATATTTCTTTGGATGACCTGGCTACACCTTTCCCCTTCCCTGATACCTGTACACATGTATGCTGTAACATTTTCAAAGCTAGCAAGCCCTGGAGTGGTCCTTTAACCAAAGCTTCAGAAATCAGATATTTTATTTTGGGACTTTTGAATTTTGAATAAAATTGAGAAAGAGATTTAAGAGGATTTGTGTACATGTGAGTACAGCGCTGGGGGTCAAACCCAGGGGGCACAGCTAGGCAAGTGCTGTACCACTTAGCTACACGCTACCATCTCCAAGAAGAGGAATCATTAAAAGTGACTACTGTGGGCTGAATTGTGTCCTTCCCCCCCACCCCCGGCAAAAGAGCATGTTTAAGTCCTATACCCCAGAACCCCAGAATGCAACTGTATTTGGAGTCAGGGCCTGTAAGGTGGTGATTAAGTTAAAATGAGGCTGTTAGGTCAGGCCCTAATTCAAATTGAATGGCCTCCTTATAAGGAGGGGAAATCTGGACTCAGGTAGGCCTGAGAACTGAGGAAAGAACATGGAGGACATGTTCTTTCTCCAAGGACATGGAGAAAAAATGGCCATCTAAAGTCAAGGAGAGAGGCCTCAGGAGAAACCAACCCTGCTGAAACCTTAATGTTGGGCTTCCAGCCTCCAGAACTGTAACAAATAATGTGTATCGTTTTAGCTACCCAGTCTGTGGTATTTTGTTATAGCAGTCCTAACAACTAATATAATGATGATCTAAAAATACATAAGCAACTGGCTTAAGTTCCTTCCACAGCCTGTTCAAGGCTCTCCCAAGCTTTTTTTTTTTTTTTTGATACTGGGAGTTAAACCCAGAGGCACTTAATTAACCATTGAGCCCACATCCCCAGGCCATTTTTATATTTTATTTAGAGACTTGCTGAGTCGCTCAGGCTGACTTTGAATTTGCAATCCTTATGCCTCAGCCTCCTGAGCCACTGGGATTACAGGCATGTGCTACCGCCCTTGGCTTCCCAAGTCTTTTCTTACATCAACTTTTTGTTTTGGATTCCAATGTATATTCGGCTATTATACCCAAAATTTTCTTTTCTGTCTGAGATTCTATTATTGATGTACATGATTAGAGGCAAGAGAGGTGCCAAAGAAGAGATTGTGAGGAAGATTTTGGTGTCTTAGTGATTATTTAACACTTAATTTTAATAAAAAGCCTTTTTAATTGTCCTCAAGTTTCAGTTGTTTTTAAAAATCATTCGTGGTTAACTCATCCCAATGATTATTTTGCCTTAACAGAGAATCCCTTTTGGTATAATTAATCCCTTGTTCCCCAGTGAAGTTTAGAAAATAGAGAACTTTTGGATGGCTCTCAGCCATTTAGCTTTACATAAGACTTTGCTACAGATGGTTTAAGTTTTTAAGTCTTCTGTCACATTTAAAATAGTTTGATTAATTAAGATTATAACTTGGATGGAGCACTGGACTTTAAAAAATCCCTGTATCTCTTTTATTTATCCTCTTTTATTTTTTTCTTGCTGCACTACCTTTTCATTCATAGTAATTAGTAATTACAAGATAAGTGATGCCCATCTAACCTTTCATCACTGTGTCCCTAATGCCTAGTGCTGCCTAGAACTTAGTGGTGCTTAGTAACTATTTTCTTTGAACAAATATATGTGTTGCAGGCACATACCTGTGTCCTCAATGAGTGTCCTCATGACACATTTTTGGTACGAATATAGACCCACCAGCAAATTGTGTTAGAGTATACCAAACATAAATGAACTGTTTTAACCATTTAAAGGTGTAGTTAGTGGTACAGAATTCATAATGTTGTACAACTGTCATCAGCATCTAGAACTCTAACTTGTAAAAAGTGAAACTTCATACCTGTTCATCAGCTTCTCTTTCCCCTTCTCTGCAGCCCTCAGCAATTATCATTCTCTTGTCGTTTCTATGAATTTTAACAACTCTACCTCACATAACTAGAATCATATTTATCTTTCTGTGACTGTCTTCTTTCACTTAGTATAATATTCTCAAGATTATCCAAGTTGTAGTATATCTCAGAATTTCCTTTGTCTTTAAGGCTAAATAATATTCTATCATAACTATATACACATTTTGTTTATCCTTTAATTGGTTGGCGGACACTTGGCTTGCTTTTACCAATTGGATGTAGGGAATAATGCTGCTGTGCTAACCAGACTGTGCTAACTCTGTTTTGTTTTTGGATTGGGGGTGCTGGTACAACTCTTCCCTGTGGAAAACAGGTATGCCTACTACCTTCTGTCTTTTCTGATTGGACAGAGAAGTGGTAATGTTTGGTTCTTTGATAAGGAAGGATCAGAATTAGGATTTATTTCTTCACAACTGAAAGTTCATGAGTATACAAAAAAGTCCTTGCTTTTAATTCTTTTTGGCACATATCCATAAATGGAATTGCTGTATCATAGAGTGATTTATTTTTAATTTTTTGGGGAACTGCCAAACTCTTTTCCATGGAGACTGTAGTACCATTTGATATTCCTACCAACAGTGTATAAGGGTTCCGGTTTCCCTGGTTTCTCTGATTGCTGACACTTGTTATTTTATGGGACTTGCTTTATTTTCAATAGCAGCCATCCCAGTGGATGTGAAGTGGACCGGGCCACTTGTTTTAAGAAACTGTGATTTTTGGCCCTAGCACTTTGGTTCCCCCACCTCCAGCTTGTTTACAAAGTAGAGTTTCAGGACTGGGGATGTAGCTCAGTGGTAGAGCATTTGCCTAGCATTTGGAAGGCCCTGAGTTCAATCCTTAGTACAAAAACATAAACAAAAAGTTTCAAAATAATGTTTCTTTTGTAGTCTGTTCTATTAGCTCAGCAGGTTTCTCATTATAAAAGTAATTCTGTAGTCATCCTTTCTTGGTAGGGATTCAAATTAAAATGAAGAAATACCTTAGTTCATTTTTTACCTTGTCAGAAATTCTAAAACCTGCCAGGCATGGTGGCACACACCTATAATCCCTGTGACTTCAGAGACTGAGGCAGAACAAGTTAGAGGCCATCAGTCTGGCAATTTAGTGAGACCCTCAGCAACTTAGTGAGACCCTGTCTCAAAATAAAAAGGACTAGGGATGTAGCTTTGAAGTAAAGCTTCCTTGCATTCAATCCCCAGTACCAAAAGAAAAGAAATTCCCAAAACCTTTTAGACAATTATTGTGTCCTTTGGCCATTCTGACCCTCGGTTAGATTGTCAGATTCCTTCTTATTGTAATTAATTAGTTAATTAAATGTTGCTTGCAGAAATTAGGGTAATATGCACATTTACCGTGAAGAATACAGTTGCTGGCATGATTCTGTAATTCCATTTAAGAAGTGTAACTGAGTTAGTAGATGTGCTCCTTCCTTCTCTCTTTCTGGGATTTTTGGTGTTGCTAAATAAAGCTAAATGCCCTGTACTTTCCTGACTCCATCCTTCATACCAGAGTATCTTAATCTTGTTTCATTTTTGGATTAGGGGTGCTGGTGCAACTCCTTCCTATGGAAAACAGATATGCCCTCTCCGCTTGTCCTTTCTGGTTGGACAGAGAAGTGGTAATTTGGTTCTTTAATAAGAAAGAGTCAAAATTAAGGTTTATTTCTTCACAAAAGTTCATTTATCTTTTTTCTTTCTTTCTTTTCTTTTCTTTTTTCTGTATATGTTTGTGTGTGTGTGTGTGTGTGTGTGTGTGTGTGTGTGTGTATGTTGCTGGGGATTGAATCCATGGCCTTGTGCATGTGAGGAAAGCACTTACCAACTGAGCTATATCCCCAGCCCTATCTTCTTTTTTAATGCAGGAGTTTGCTATTTTCCAATTTCTAGTCCTTGGCATCTTGAGTCCATCATCCACCATGGCATAGCTGTTAAAATGTTGATTCACAGGTGCTCTTTTTGTTTGTTCATTTTTTTCCTTTGCTAAGTGGACAGCATTCTTTCTTGTTTCCATCAAGATAAAAAAATAAAAGTGTTGAGAGCATAATTTGGCAGTCCAGAAAAGTGCATATGTATTAATATTTTTGACAGTCTGAGTAACCCTACTTTCTGGCAATGATTAGTATCTATTTGAAACAGTGTAGAGCAGTTTACTTCTTAGTCCAAAGTCATTTGCTTCTTGAGATTTGTTGCCTTTGTTATGTAGCCATGACCTAGCTTACAGTTTAGTTTGTTTATTAAACACCGTCAGAAAGGACTTACCCCTAAACCTCTGAGCAAATTTATAAAACTGGCCTTACCTTCTAGTAGTAGGAATTGTGGTGATGGTGGTTTATACTTAAAAATTGACTTTTCTCTCATCTTATGTTCCTGCCTGACATTCTGTCCTCTAGTACAAACATGCATCCTCTCAGAGTCCCCTGACTTCAATTTATTTTAAATAAAGTAATCTGATTAATTTTGGTGTCTTCATTAGTATTTAAATTGGGCACTTATTTTGATAAAGACATGCTTAATGTTAGTTCTTATAAGTAAAGAATTTTATTTCTTGTAATTTACAGATTCTATTTGGGAAGCTGACCTTGAAATCCTGCTAGAGATTCAGGAGTTCAATATTCCCCACTCCCTCATCCTTTTCATGTGATGGCCTGAAAATCCAAAGAATGCTTTTTAAACACTTTTCTGCCACATTCAATTTTTGTTCCCTCTCCTTGCTGACTCTGAAGATAATGTGCCATTCCTTCCATCATTCAGTGAACACATAGTCTGTCTTGTCATCCTCTTTTTTGCTTTGTTGGCCAGCCCTCCTGTCTTCTTCGCTTAATCATTGTTGTTGGTTTTTTTTGTTTGTTTGTTTGTTCTTTTGCTTTGTTTTGTTTTTGTTTTTGAGTTAGGGTGGCTGGTAAAGGATAGAACTGTATGCTAGGAGTTTTTGTCACAATACACAGGCACTTCATTGGATAATTTGCTCTTCATGTGGAAAGGAAGTAAAGTAAATGCTCTAATAACTATAGTCACACGGAGACCATCTTGCTTTCTGGAATCACAAGACGTCCCAGGTTCACCTGGTGATTTACTAGTGGTTTTGTGAACAAAGTGCCCAAAACCTGCCTGTTTGTGTGCTTGATAATTATTAAAATAAGTACCACCCAGTAAAGTATCTATAATATGTTAACAATATTTGTTAAATCTTTGCCTTCTCTCGCACAGCCAACTATGATGCTGTAATGATCATTAACCAAACAGATGCAGTGAGCTTTGCTGGGCATTTTTTTCTGTACTGTTATATACTTTCATATCAGCAAACAAGCAAGCGCTTAAAAAAAGACCTCTGCTGATTTCGACAATATAGTTACAAGAAGTACTGACATGACAAACAAGGACCCTCCAGTGGTTACCATTGTCTTAAAATTTGGGATATGAAATGTTTTGGTGTGCATTCCAATTTTGTTATAGATTTTTTTCAATACTTTCAATACTTTCGTGTCTACATCCATTTTATCTGATGGGAAGACAACATTAATAAGAATTGTCTTTCCTCTTAGGTCTCACAGGTTTCCACACTGTCCTTGGTCTATATCTGGCTTACTCTCTGCTTTCGTACTGTTTCTGTGATAAGAATGATTTTTACATTTTTAAATGGCTGATTATTTTAAAATACCACAAAATATTGTTAACATTTTATACAGATAGTATTCAGTTGTATCTACTCTGATATATCTCAATTCTGATGTTGTTGTTGTTCTTTCTGAATTTTCTTCTGTAATCAATTCTTGAAGACTTGTGTGTTGCTTCATTTGGTGCAGGTCTATAATTGTGCAGTGTGTTGTTTGTAAAGCATGTAGTATCTTAAATCACTTGGGGAATATTTATACTTACTTTAAGGCTTGTTTGTTTCCTTCCATTATTAGCTGGTGGAGGTGAGGTAGATTATTTTTTCCTTTTTTTGTGTGTGTCCTTTTTGTTATTTTGAATGGTTTACTTTACATTTTTTTTGCTAAATTTTGTGTATCTGTAATATTTACAAGTAAAAATGTAGATTAGGGATTGAGAAATAAAATGTCTTCTGGGGCCAGGCAAGTGGTGATAAATGCATGAGGTGGGGTAAGAGTGTGCTGTGCTGTGGTTGGAACAGCAGCAACCACAATCTCTTTACTCAGCCAATTAGCAACATGGTAATTTTAGATCTTCTGGAATCCTACGAGAAGCTACAAATCATGGATGTTGGTCAAATCTTCTGAAATTCACACATTGACATTCACATTTTGAAAAAACAATGAGTCAAAAGTGCATTACCCATCAGTTTACAGACGTGTGTGTCTAAACACATTTCTGGTAGCTTAATGCAGGGACTGGTAATAGGAGCTCTGGATGAAATGTGGGTACCCTGTGATTTCTTTAGTGTGTTTATAGGGCATTGTGCCAGTTTGGCCAGTCATAAGTAATCTGCATCATTATCCTTTTTAATCCCACCCCCTTTACCCTGCATGTGTCCTGCTTAGAAATCCCGCTTCAAAGAACTATACTTGTGATTTTTATCATGGGGTCATTACGAAGGTCTGCAGCTCTGAGAACAGGATACCAGCGAGCTTATTTTGTGATCTTTTAATAATACATTCACTTGTGGCTGGTTTTTTTTTTTTTTTTTTTCCCCCCTATCCTGATGGAGGGTTCTTCCTAGGTTCTGGAAAATTTATTTCTTCAAAGGTCTTCTCTCCCCCCTCAAATGTTACTTTGCTTCAACTCACAGGTTTTGTGTCAGCTTTTCACTATCTACTCTGGATCATCCAGAAGTACCTCACTATTCTTGGTTTTCCAGGGATGTTTTAGGTTCTACTTGCACATTTCTTCTGTTACATTATTGGAAGTAGAGAAACACAGCTGTGGGCATGTGTATGTAATGTGTAGGCATATGTTTATATGTGTGCAGATATTTCTTAGTTTTTTTTGCATTGGAAAACAGTTCAATTCTCAAAACTTTCTAAGTTACTTTTTTGTTAAGTGATAAGAAAATTATATTTTATGTTTACTGTAATCCTTTTTTTTGTTGTTTTAAATAAGATGCCTCCATTGAGATTTTCTTATAAAAGGAGATATTAAAAATAAAACCCTTGATCTTATCTATTTGCTGAACCTTTTGTCATTGGGTTTACTTTATTCTTTGATAAGAGTTCTTATCTTTTTCTTTCTTTCCTTTTTATCCCCCCCAATTGCACTCGAGTTTGAACACTTGGCCTTTGCACATTCTAGGCAAGTGCTGTACCACTGAGCTATATTCCCAATCCTTTTTTGAGATTTTGAGGCATGTGTCACTTGATTGCCTAGGCTGGCCTTGAACTTAATCTTCTTGAGTAGAAGATTAAGATGTGTGGTTACAGATGTGGGCCATTGCACCCAGCCAGTTATTTTCTTTTGTAGTTAAATTATCTGTATACTTTGAGTTTTTAAATTTATCATTAAAAGTTTGCGTAGAGGCTGGGCATGACGGCGGATGCCTGTAATCCCAGCAGCTAAGAGGCTGAGGCAGAAGGATCATGAGTTCAAAGCCAGCCTCAGCAAAAGTGAGGTGCTAAGCAACTCAGTGAGACCCTGTCTCTAAATAAAATACAATAGGGCTGGGGAGGTGGCTCTTTGGTTTTGTGCCCCTGAGTTCAATGCCCAGTACACCCTGCCTCCCCCCCCCCCCCCCCCGCCAAAAAAAAAAGTTTTGAGTAGAATATTGTGTGTTTCTTTACTCTTATTTTATTTTATGATGAAAGTTAGCTGTCTAAAAAATGTTGTATATATTTATTTACTGTTGACTTGTTTTATTTATCTCTCCAATTGAAGATTATATTGTTTCCCTTTTGGGATGAGGGATAGGAAACAGAAAAGCTGTTAAAATACAGATTAAATGTGAATATAGAAATTTTTTAGATGAATTAAATAGTGTGAGTTGACCAGATGAGACCAGATGGTCCCGTAGTGCTGATAATCATAGTGGATCTAGTGTGTTTAATGTGGAGCTCAATGAATGCACACCATTCGTGCATGGCTGTGGTTTTGCTAGACTTAAGTGATTATCTCTCCTTCCTAGGTTGCAGCACTTGCACAAAGCGGGTGCATGTTCAGATCATTTCCGTGTAGAATTGTTATAGGGAAGGTCGAGGTTGGAGGGTGAGTGTGGAGGTGGGGGCAGGGAAGAATCAGCACTGCTGCGCCTTTGGTAGGTGAGGGCAGCCCTGGAGTTAATGCACTGTTCAGCAGCAGCACTTCCCTCAGCTCTGTTTCCCACTGACAAGGACTAAGAGGAAGCCATTGGGTAAGAGAGGTCTCAGAAATGTCTCCAGCTTCCTACCGTTGTTGGTCCAACGCAGTGGAGTATGGAAGGGAGAAATGTGGGACCAAGGGGTAATGGGATAATAACTGGCATACCCAGGATCAGAGACTTTTTTTTTATATATATATAAATATGCTAGTTTTGCTAGTTTGCTGTATTTTTATGATGCACATAGCAAATTTATTGGATGGTTCTTATCTTGATCAGTATTTTTTTCTTTTAAAAGAAGAATGTCTATATCCCTATAACCCATGTTTTGTTGTTTTTTGGGGGGGGGAGGGCGGGTACTGGGGATTAAACTCAGGGGCACTGAGCCACATCCCTAGCCCTATTTTTTATTTTATTTAGAGACAGGATCTCACTAAGTTGCTTAGCCCCTCACTTTTGCTGAGGCTGGCTTTGAACTCATGATCCTTCTGCCTCAGCCTCATGAGACTCTGGGATTACAGGTGTGCACCACCACGCCCAGCACCTATATTATTTTTGGAAGATTTTTCAGAGAACTTTGATGATATTCCATTGAGATACTCAATATCCTTTATTTGTGTTTCTTTCTCCTGAGTATAAACAATAATGTTCAAATACTAAGATTGGAAATAATTTTTGAATGGATTTTAGTTTCAGTTTTTTAAGACTTTATTCTTTTTTTTGTGGGGAGGATACCAGGGATGCTTACCACTGAGCCACATCCTCAGCCTTTTTTTAAATATTTTTTTTAGAGACGGGGTCTTGCTGAATTGCTTAGGGCCTTGCTAAATTGCTGAGGCTGGCTTTGAACTCAAGATCCTCCTGCCTCAGCCTTGCCTCCCCAGTCACTGGAATTACATGTTGGCCACCATGCCCAATAAAAGACTTTATTCTTTTCTTTTTAAATAAAAGACTTTATTATTTTCTTTAAGAGGAATTGTAAGTTCATAAGAAAATTGAGAGGAAGGTACAGAGGTTTCCTATCTTTCCTGCCCCAGTACATGTAAGCCTCTGCCAACCATCATCATTCCCCACCACAGTGGTTCATTTGTTATAGTTGATGCACCCAGAGTGACACATCATTATTACCAAAAGTCCATAGTGAACTTTAGGGTTCACATTTTGTGTTCTTTATTCTGTGGGTTTTGACAAATGCATGATGATGTGTAGCCACCACTATAGTATCATACAGAGTAGTTTTACTGCCCATTATTCTCTGTTCCACCTAGTCATCTCTTCCCTATTCACAAACCCTGGCAACCAGTGTCTTTTTATTTTCTTCATAGCATTGCCTTTCCAAAAAAGGTCATGTATTTGGAATCATGCAGTACATAATCTTTTCAGATTAGTGTCTGTCATTTAGGAATATGCATTTATGGTTCCTATGTGTCTTTTCATGGCTTGATAGCTCATTTTCTTCTAGCCACAGTATGTATTTACCACAGTTTATTTATCCATTCACCTACTGAAGGGCATTTTGTTTGCTTTCAAGTCTGGTAGTTTTAAAGACTACTTTCAATATTTCTGTGCAAGTTTTTATGTAGATGTAAGTTTTCAGCTTCTTTGGGTAAATACCAAGAAGCATGACTCCCGAATCATTTGGTAAGCGTATGTTCAGCCAGGAGTGGTGGTGCATGCCTGCAATCCCCTCAGGAGGCTGAGGCAGGAGGATTGTAAGCTCTGAGCCAGCCTCAGCAACTTAGCAAGTCTCTGTCTCAAAATAAAAAAAAATAAAAAGAACTAGGGATGTGGCTCAGCGGTTAAGTGTCCATGGGTTCAATTCCCAGTATCAAAAAGAGTATGTTTAGTTTTCTAAGAAACCATCAGTCTGTTTTCCAAACTGGTACTGTTTTGTATTCCCACTAGCAATGAATGAGAATTTCTGTTGCCCCACATTTTCATTAGTTTTGGAGTTGTCAGTATTATATATGTGGGCCATTCTGATAGGTGTGAAATTGTATCTGGTTTTAATTGCATTTTCTGATAGCATAGTATACTGCATCTTTTCATATGCTTATTTGGCACCTTATATATTCTTTGGTGGCAGGCACATTTTTTAATCAAATTGTTAGTTTTCTTATTGTTGAGCCTTAATGATTCTTTATAAAATTTTAGTTAATAGTCCTTTATGAGTTTTTTTTTTCTTTTTTGCAAATGTTCTCTGTCTGTGGCTTTTGTTCTCTTGACAGTGTCTTTTACAGAGCATAAATCTTTTAATTTTAATGAAATCTATATTATTGATTTATTCTTTCATAGATTGTGCTTTGAATGATATACCTAAAAAGCCATGGCTGAGCTGAGCATGGTAGTGCATGCGTGTAACCCCTACTTTTTAGGAAGCTAAGACAGAATCTCAAGTTTGAATGTAGTCCACAAAAAAAAGTTTTTAATCATGTGTTCTATATCTTAGAACATAGTAAGCATATTCATTTTTAAAGTCTGTATTGGGTTATTCCAAAATTTAACATTTTGAGGGATCTGTTTCTGTGTGATTTTTTTTTCCTTTTGTCTTGTTTAGTGTTTTTTTCTTGCTTGTAGACTCTTTTTCCTTTTGTACAAGGTTACCTGTGATTAAGTGCTGTTCGTTTGAAAAAATACATGTATGATTGATTTGAAGCCTCAGTCATGGCTTCTTTAGAAGTGATTTTGAGTTTTCTAGGCATCCGGAGGTAATTTGTACAAATCTAAGGCTTGTGATTTTTCTGAACTACCTAGGTGTTATGAAACTGGGTCACTGAGTTTGTATAACCCTTTGAGGGCATCTACTTAAAGTTGTTGGTAGTTGAGGGTAGAAGCCATTAAATGATTCAATTTTTGCTGCAAATGTTTAGTGATAAGCAACTTTAAGTGCTGGGCTTACCTTTTTATGTCTTTAAGATTTTTTTTTCTGCATTTCATGTAGTATTTTATAATTTTTTATTACAGGGTTCATCTTATTTCTGTAGCCTGCCATTAGTAGAGGCAGAAGTCTTTCCTTTTAATTTACATTTGAATATGTCTTGATGTTTGTTTGTTTTTTATAGGTTCTACATGAAACATTTCCTCAACACACATTCCTCATGAATGGTCTCATTCAAGGTGTAAAGGTAAGAACAATTTTTGTGTGGTTCGGAATGAAACAAAATTATGAATTCTTAACTAGTTCAACTTTGGAGATTTAAGTGATTCTTAGGGAAGCAATTACTACTTGCTCTGGAGACTTTAAATTTTTAGTTGACTTATCAAAGTCAGACTAAAATCAACACAAATACATTAGTCATAGATTGGTTTACTGTTAAAAATAATGTGAATACTTTGCAGGCCTCCTTTTTTTTTTATCAGATAAACTTTGAATCTGAGGCAGAAGGAAGCATCAGAATTCAGTTGGATATTTATTTAGTCTTACCACTTGATTTAAATAGTCTTAATTCGTTATCTCAATTTTAATGTGATATGTACCAGAAAAGATGATAGTAAAGTCTGTGGGTATAAGGTCTAATGTGCCCTTCCCAGCTTAGATACTGTGAATCTGTTTATAATTATGCTTTATGCATAACAACACACTTAAAATTGTGCCCTAGTAATTTGTGGAATTCAGGCATAGAAATTTGGATTCCCAGCTTTGAGCAGCATCAACTTTAATTAATATTATTTATTCTTTGCCTATTTTTGGAAAGGATTTGAGGATACAGTCAGTTTAAATAAAGTTGAATGAACAAATTTTTAATACTCAGTAAGAGAAGGAAGAATATCATTAAGAATGGTGTGAGCACCAGCTTTTGAGCACGGTAGATTAAAAAAAAACTAAAATTCACGAGAGAAAATTGATAAAACATAGTTAAGTGTATCCTTAAATACAGTAGTTCTCAGGAAGGTTGCTTTATAGATATTTGTCTTGTGGAGAAACTGATAAAGTGTGTTTTATGTGTCTGGTTCTGCAAAATAAAACCAACTGAGTCTATAAAGATGAGCATGATGCCATGCTTCCACCAAGAAACATCCACAATATTATTCTAGAAGATAGAAAAGAAAAGGTATTGGGCTGGGATTGTGGCTCAGTGGTAGAGTGCTCGCCTAGCACAGGTGGGACCCAGGTTCGATTCTCACATAAAAATAAAGGCATTGTGTTGTCTCCATCTACAAAAAAGATTCATATTCTCTCATTCTCTCTCTCTCTCTCCCCAAAAGGAAAAAGTATTTCAGTTTATGCATGGGCTTGAATAAGGAATTGATGAATTTCAATATGGTCTTAAATATTTTAATAACTGGTTACTGTTTCAGGGTAAAGACATAAAGATTACACTTCTACAGTAAAACATAGCTTTATTAAGATTTCTTAATATGCTTATTACTACAGTGGGAATGTGTAGGGCTTCAGATTGCCTTAGCTTAAAATCTCTTCTCTGCATCTTATTAACTATGTTGACTTAGTTGAATGATTTGACCTCCCTAAACCTCAGCTTGATTATTTAGGAATTGGGAAAGATAAGAGTACTTTCTAATAGGGTGCTTGTGAGAATTAAAAGATAGTATGTATAATAGCTCTTAACACTGTATTTTTTTAGTTGTAGATGGACACAATACCTTTATTTTGTTTATTTATTTTTTATGTACTGCTGAGGATCAAACCCAGTGCTTCACACATGCTAGGCAAGCGCTCTACCACTGAGGTACAGCCCCCGCTCAACACTGTATATTCATGTACTAAATACTGAATGTTGCAAAGAAAAATAATGTCGAAAACAAAACCGAACTATTAGAATGAAATATTAGTGAACATTTTTCTTACTAGTTTGAGGAAGAATTTCATTTTAGAAAAGGAATTCATAAAGGAAAAGAATGAGTCTGTTATGCCGGGCATGGTGGTACACATCTATAATCCCAGAGGCTTATGAGGCTGAGGCAGGAGGATTGTGAGTTCAAAGCCAGCCCCAGCAAAAGGAAGGCCCTAAGCAACTCAGTGAGACCCTGTCTCTAAATAAAACACAAATAGAACTGGGGATGTGGCTCAGTGCCCCTGAGTTCAGTCCCTGGGACCCCCCACCCAAAAAATGAGTCCATTATTTTGGCATTTTAAACTTTGGTAAATCGAAACAATCAGCATCAAAATTAAAAGACAAATGAAAAAATTTATTTGTAACGTATATAATGGAAGAAGGAATACTCTTCTTGACATGTGAGTATGGTCAGAGTAAAGCCATAAGAAAAGGAGCAATATCCCAAAAGGGCAAGGAAAGAAGCCTGGCAGCTTAAAAAAGGCATCGGTGTAAAAATAACTAAAGAAGCTAACTTAAATTAGGTAACATTGTTATACATCAAATTGGTAAAAATTTTAAATTGACAAGAACTAATTTATTCAGTGTTTGGTGGGATGGCCCCCACACAGTGCTGATAAGAGGATAAATTGGTTTAGCTTTTTCTGGAATGCATCTTTGAAAATACTCATGTAAGCTGGGGATATAGCTCAATGAAAATGTGCTTTTGTAGCATGCAGGAGGCCCCAGGAATGGATCCCCAGCACTGCAGAGAAAGAGAGAATTCATTTATTTTAACAAAGTAATTTTTATTTCTATAAAGTTATTCAATTAAATAGAGTTACTCAAAGATTCAGGTAGGGGCTGGGGGTTGTGGCTCAGTGGTAGAGCACTTGCCTTGAATGTGTGAGGCACTGGGTTCAATTCTCAGCACCACATATAAATAAAAAAAAAAATAAAGGTCCATCAACAACCAAAATGAATAAAATAAATAAATAATTTTTTAAAAAATTAGGTAAAGGGCTACTATAGTTTTATTTGTAACAGTAAACATGGAAACAATTAAAATGCCTTAAAATTAAATGAAACAAATACATTGTGATACAGACATATGATATCATGCAAACATATAAGGAACATGTGATGTTTGAAGAACATAATGTGTGAAACAGGGCATAAACATAGTTCTGTTTTATTTTAGCATACATATATATGTATATGCAGGAAAAATGATGAAAAGGGAATCACAATCACGTGAAGGTTTTTGTTTTGGGTTTTTTTTTGGTCAGCCTGGCAGTATCAGTCTACTGCTTTCTGGCCTCTCAAGTCCCAGAAAAGCAGTATGCTGATATGTTATCAGTGGTTCGTTATGTGTTTGGTGTTCAGTTTCTTCTCTCTTGCTTCTTTCAAGATTCTGTTATACTGTGTTTTGAAACTGAGTTCATCTTGGAATTTATTGATTTATTTTCATTCATGTCTTTCATCAAAATTTGAAAGTTTGGGGGGACTGAATGGGCAATGTTCCATTATATTCCATGCATGTGTGATTATGGCAGAATGAACCCCACTAATATGTGTAACTATAATGTACTAATAAAAACAGGTAATAAAAAAAGACTTGAAGTTTTCAGGCATTATTTCTTCAGATTGTCTCTCTTCCCTGCCACAGTCTGGCTGGGCACAAAATCACGAGCCACTCAAGCAGGAACAAACTTTATTTTTTGAAACTGCCACCAATGTCCAGTACGCGCCAAGGAAGATTTTTTGATCCACCCACGCGGTCTCCTCCCGGAACCGCCAGAGAGAGCTCCTCCCCCGGAACTCCCTCCTACTGTACTTCCCCAACCAATGGGAACTCTCCAGGAGTCCCGTAGCAGGCCTAGGTGAACAGCAGGAGTCCAATATCCATATGAATGCAAATCTTAACATAATCATATCATCTCAATGGCTAGCTGGCATCACCTTTCAACCAAAAATGCCATGCATCATATACTTGGCTCTTAGCACTTCCCCTTTCTTTTTCTTCTTCTTAGACTCCCACTGTGCATATTTTAGACAGCTTGATGGTAACCCAGGATCCTTTAGGATCTGTTCACTTTTCTATAGTCGTCTTTCTGTTCTTCAAGCTAATTTCCATTGTTGATTTTTCAAGTTTGTGTATTCTGCTTGCTCAAATTTGCCTTTGAATCCTTTAAGTGACTTTAAATTTTCAGTTATTGGGGGCTGGGGCTGGGGCTCAGTGGCAGATCACTTGCCTAGCATGTGTGAGGCACTGGGTAAGATCCTCAGCACCACATAAAAATGAAAGAAATAAAAGCTCACTTTCCATCTACCACTATATATATATATATATATATATATATATATATATATATATATATATATATATATTTTTTTTTTTTTTTTTTTTAGTTAGTATATCTTTCAGCTCCAGAGTTTTTGTTTGATTTCTTTTTTAGGTTTTCTGTCTTGTCATGATGTTTCCATTTACTTCTTATATCATTTTATTGACTTTCCCCACACACATCTTCCTTTAGTTCCTTTAGCATCTTTAAGCTAGTTACTTTAAAGTCCTTGGATCTGCTATTGGATCTTTTTCAGGTACAGGTTCTGGTTTTGTTTTCTTCTGGTGATCAGATTCTCCAGGGTTTGCTGAGGGTTTTGTTTTTCTTTTTTCTTTCTTCTTTTTTTTTAAACTGTGGGCCAGGGATCAGCCTGAGATATAGACTTAAGGTATATTCTTAGTCTGTGACTTCCGCTGGATATATGGTTACTTATACTTACTAGTGTATGTGCAGTTAGTTTCAAATATCCTAATCTTTAATATCTGCCTTCAAGAAGGAGAAAACAAGAGAAATAAAGAGAAAGAGAAAAAAGGGCATTGGACCTATAAGTCCCCCAGAAGATACTTTAGCCACAGTAGGAGGGGCAGTAACAAGGCCTCTTTGCCTGCATTTCTGCTATGGAAGGCAGCAGTCAGTGATCAGATCACAGATCTCTAGTACTTTGGGGAGAATGCTGGCCTCCACACGTTGTATGCAAATTATTCCAGAAACACTGCCTAGCTTCCTGCTGTGGGGCTGGGGTAGAAAAAGGGCTGCAGTGCCAAGAGCTGAAATTGATAGAAATTAATTATATTTTCCTGGAAATTGTAAGTCTGCAGTATACTGCAGAATTCTAAAGTAATTATTATCACTCAGATTCTACCAAAGTTAGTTGCTGCTAGGTGGGAAAACAGATTCCATGTACTTTCTACTCTACCATCTTCCTAGAATTCTATTATTAATTTTTTTCTTACAAAGAAGTAAAACTCTTTAATTCTCAATGATTTTGAAATTGTATAAATTAGTATACTAAATAAACATTTGACTATTTTTTTGTAAATCATTAGAAATAGTTATTAGTGAAGAAAGTAAGAGAATTTTTTAGTATTTTTACAAAAATTTGTATCAGTCATTGAATAATCAAGATCATTTTGTACTGTCATTTGACAGTCCCATACTGCCTTACAAAGCAAGGACTTGCCTGTGTTATTTGTGATGATTATATTCTATTCCATTATACCATAATATATTTACCATTTCCCTTCTTGATGGTTTTCAAACTATTGAAGATAATTTTATACTAAAATTTTAAAAAATCTTACCTTGAATCTTGTGTTGATTCTTAAAATTAGAGTTGTAAAGGTTACGGTTGGATATTTTTTTAGGATCTTACATATCTTCTAGAGCAATTGTGCCATCTCACAATCCCACCAGTGTTGTGTAATGTCTGTCTCATCATACACTCATGAAGGTGTTGTTTTTCAGATATTTAATCTGTTTAGTGGCTTGAAAATTATGTTTTATTATTACTATTTTGGTAGTACTGGGAATTGAACCCCGGAGCACTTTACCACTGAGTTACATCCCCAAACCTTTTTTTTTTTTTTTAATTCTAGGACAGGATCTTACTAAATTGACCAACCTGGCTTTGAACTTGGATCCTTCTGCCTTGGCCTCCTGAGTATCTAGAATTGCAGTCATGTGCCACCATTCCCAACTAGACGATCAATTTTACTTTTATTTCTCTGATTACAAATGAAACTGTATATTTTTACATGTGTTTTGCGCTTAACTTTTGTGAAGTATCATTCAAATGTTTTATTTTTCCAATGGAAATTGTGCAGTTCTTTAATCACTACTTTATAAGTATTTCCTCATTATTTAATAATTTTTAATTTAGTACCTGTTCACCTTAACAGTTATAAAGAAAAAAAAAATTCTCAGACTGATTCCACTTCTCAGATTCCCAGACTTTCCAGTCATTTTCTGAGCCATGTCCCCAGCCCTATTTTGTATTTTATTTAGAGACAGAGTCTCACTGAGTTGCTTAGATTTTGCCAAGACTGGCTTTGAACTGGCAATCCTCTTCCCTCAGCCACTGGAGCTCCTGGGATTATAGGCATGTGCCACTGTGCCCACCTTTTTCTTTGTTTTGTTTTGATTTGTAGCACTGGGGATTTAACACGGGAGTATTCTACCACTGAGCTACATTCCCAGTCTTTTTTTTTTTTTTTTTTTTTTTAATTTTGATGCAAGGATTAACCTAGGCTGACCTCAAACTTAGAATCTTCCTGCCTCAGCCTCCCAAGTTGCTGGGATTTCAGGCATGTTCCACCATGCCTGACTAAAGCAGTCTTCCTTCCTTCCTCCCTTCCTTTCTTTTCTTTTTTATTTTATATTTTCTTGGTGCTGGGGATCAAACCCAAGGTCTCACACATTCTACCACTGAGCTATAGCCCCAGCCCCTTTTTATGAAATTTAAACATATGACAGAAGTTGTTGTCTGACTAGCAAAGAAAAGTTGTATCAGTCAGGGTTCTCCAGAAAAACAAAACCAATAGAGTGTGTGTGTGTGTGTGTGTGTGTGTGTGTGTGTGTGTATTTTATTGTAATGAGAATCACTTTAATGGTTGGCTGTGGGGGCTGGCAAGGCTGAAATCGGTAAGGCATCTAGCAGGTTGGCAGCTTCATGTGTTGCTGCTGTAGCCTTCACCTGTTTGCATGAGGCATGCCTACATTACTGAGAGTGATTCCTTTTCCTTAGAGCCAACTAATTACAGATGTTGTCAAAACCAACACCTAGACTGGGGTTTGGTTAAATAACTGGATTCTATAGCCTCACTAAACTGACGCATAAAACTAACCATCACCAAAGTTATGGTCAACATGAGCATTATCTGTAACTATTTTCTTCATTGAAATAGCTGGTCCAGTTGCCCAATGTCTACTTTAAAACCTCCTGAAACTTTAAGGTTATTAATAAGAGCCCTTTTGTTAGTAGGTGTTATTTTTTATACAAAATTTGATATCTTCATCAATGACTCAAACCAATTTAAAGCATCTAGAGATTCAAGACATCAAAGAAGCAAGATTAATCCACTTCCAGGTGGGTGTGAAGATTATGAGAGCCTCCTGATCCGTAGACTAATCCATTTGATGGATGTATAATTTGGATTAGTGGGTGATTACTGTAGGCAGGTGGAGTATGACTGGGTCACTGGAGGCATGCCTTTGGGAATGACATATCTTTACCTGGCTTCTGGCTCTCAATCTCTACTTCCTGGCTTCCACGTTCTGCCATGATGTTCTGTCTCACTTCCAGTCCAGAGCAGTGGAATTGACCAACCATGGATTGAGAACCTCTGAAACCATGAGCCAAAATAACCTTCCTTCAAGTTGTTCTTGTCAAATTTTTGGTTACAATGGTGAGAAGCTGACTGACACACTTAGGTTTCACATTGCTGCCAGGGAAGACCCTGGGAGCCAGCTTGAGGGTTCGCCCTGAGGGGTCCTCATAACTCGCTGACACTGATATCTTCTTTCTGTTGTAGACTTCACTGTTCAATTTGATTTTTATCAAGAATATAGCCACATGACCTTCTGTTCCTCTACCAGGACACTTTTCCAGGGAATTTAATGGTTTTCTGTAGTCCTAGGAATTGCTATGAAGTGTCCCCTGCATTTTAAATCAAGTAGTGCTTAGCACAGTAGTTTAGCATACACTGCACAGAAACTATTGTTTGATAATGTTAAGAAATCTCAGGGAAAAAAACAGGACATCTTTCAAGTTATTAATTCTAGGCACAGAATGCTTTTCATAAGTACACCTATACACGTGTGCACGTGCCACATACACACACACCAAAAAAAAAAAAAAATACTTGGAACTGAAATAAAGATTGTCCTTTTGTCATCTTTTTAAAAACCATTAAAATAGCCTAGTTGAGACAGATGACTTCATATATTATATTGTGATCTTTTATATTAGACTGTACTCTTAATATTAAATTAGTTTAATAATTGGTCTGAATCATGGGCCTAGAGGTTAGAGCTCAAGCTGTGGAGCTACACAGATACATGAGCTGAATCCCACTTCTGCAGCTGGGAGCCCTGGGCCTATAGGCTACTTACTAACTCTGTAGCGCCCACCTCACAGAGAGGTGGATTCTTGTGAAATGTGTAGATCAGTGTGGTGTGTGTGAGTGCTGGCAGTTATTATTGCTGCTTTAAGACCTACTAAGCTTTCTTGTAATGAGAAGTTTGAAGCAGTGGCTTATTTCTAAGCTTCAGGAAAGCCTTTTAACTTTCCTTTTTCTTTTATTTTTTTCTGCTTTCTCCTGGAGACTCCTCCCTGCTTTTCTTGCCTTCCCTCCTCCATCTCTCAGAATCCCCAGCTCTCTTGCCTATATTGCTTCCCTTGGATTCTGCAGCACATAGCTCCCCATGTTTTACAGATCTCCTTTCCTGGCCCTCATGTAATTGAATTAACTTCACATTATGTGGCTTGCTTTTTTTCCCTATTAAACTGATTGATAGGCACTCTGGGAAGGAAGCTCTATACTATGTGCAAAATCTCAGGTCCTATGAGCCTGTTTTAAAAATTGTTTTTGCACTAAAAGATCTGTATTTGTCAGTTATATGAAAAAGAATAGCAGTTCCATTGATGTGAGATTTTTCTTTGATTTAGTTTTAAGGAATAGAAGAGATTTAAAAATCATTGTTATTAAACTATTGTATAAGGACTGGGAATGTAATTGGGTGGTAGAGTTGTTGCGTAGCATTCATAAGATCCTAAGTTCAGTCCTCAGTACAATAAAAATAAGAAAAATAAGAATGAATATAATAAGGGGTTACCAGTGTTTACTTGTTGCAAGTTCCTCTTGACTTATTAAAGGAAACTGCAGTTTTACCCAAAAGTGTTAACAGTTTTTATGGAAAAATTTAAATCTTCAGAAATATATGACTTTATACTTTAATTTTCAGAAGTACCATGATTCTTCTCAAAGTTAGTTATAAAGTTAATTATAATTTTTTAAGGGACACAAAATACTATTTTTAGTTTTAAGGCTACTGACCCAAACTATATATATTATCAAATATTCTCCCAGTTGTATATGTTAAGAAAATGTGTTATTGAATTTCTATGATGACTGCTAATTTAAAATTTGTGTATGTTTGCTTTTGGTGAGTTGTATTTGCCATTCTTTATAAACTTTAAAAATGTTTTGGGTAATTTCATTTAATTTAATGAGCTTTAGTTGCTGCTTTGTAAAATTAGGGCCTATACTTGTTGGGTTAATCTCGTTATTTGTAAATTCCATATTTGAATTCACCTACTCAATAGGTAAGTATTGACCCCAAAATCAATGCTCATAGTGCTTTCATGATTATTTGCAGATGCACTCAGAGCAGGGAAAAGTGTTGAGCTGCTTGATGTGCGTGTTTCTATCAGGTTGATCAAGGCCACACACTGTCCTTGTTTCCCCTGGGAGCTGTAGTTCCATGTGCACTAATACAGTGTTTGTGGTGACTTTATAAAACATAACCATTGTGAATAATGAGAACTGACTATATTTCACATGAAGACTAGGGCTTTCATGTCAGTCTGGTTTTAATTTTTAAGCATTTTGTTCTTACTTGCAAATTGTACTCTGCAGCTTCAATATTTATGAAGTACTTACCCATCAAAGTACAAAATGTTCTGCTCAATCTACAGCTCTAGTAATGTAGCCAGATGGGATTTAAGGCCAGTTTGGGTAGTAAAGAAATTAACTGACAGCAGACAATCTCTGATTTTTAGGAAATATGTTTTACGAAGAAGCAAGTGTTCTATTAAATTGTTACAGCATCTTGATAAAACAGAAGATACCTTTAGTGTCTGTTATTGTCATTGAGGATTTGATTTCAGTAATATTTAAAGTAGGTATTAAAATGAAATTTAAATACATAATCTAGGAGGCAATAATTTTTTTCTATCAAACTACATTATTTTAAATATAATTTTAATACTTGGCCTTCTCATATCTGTTATTTAAAAATGGCATACATGGGACTGGGAACATGGCTCAATGGTAGAGAATGTGCAGGGCTCAAGCACCGCAACACACACACACACACACACACACACACAATGTAAATTCCCAATGTTAGCAATGTGTGAAATCTGAAATCAAAATTGTCCAGAAACTTTTCCTGGGTTCTTTGTACTTCAGAAGTTTTTGTTACTGTTTTGATGGTGTTTGTGTTTATTCTTTTCTACTGCCTTCCCCTCTTAAATTTCTTTTCATTTTCTCAGGTCTTCACTGTTACTTGTGAGATTTTGAAGCAACATAAAATGTTTTCTAAAATACATGAAGCTAATTATCACAAGTCCTAAATTTGAGCCCTTCTTCTGCCATCTTTTAGCTCTTAAAGGAAATATATTTAATCTTCTATTACTCTTGATAGGAGACCACATCAAATGCCCTTGAAGTCTATGGTAGCTCAGGAGTCAAGATTCATTTCCTGGGCCATGGGTAAAGTTTACATTTCATAGGAGCCAAAAAAAGCTTTTCTCTTCAGCTGCACTTTCCATTGAGTTCTCCTCTCACCTCTACTTACTTTATTTTACTCATATCTGCTCTCCTGGACAATTCGTGTGGGGTTAACTGGTGGCCAAAGAGAGTTTGGAATCTGTTCCTTTTTCTTCCCAGCTATGTGATCTTGGAAACTTCTGTGAGTTGATTTACTCTTAAAAGTTCTGTTCAGTTCACCAACTGGGTTCTAGTATAGACCTCAGGTACAGAGATCAAAAGGAGCCTCCTCATTCTGATACTACTCTGTTTTTAATACAGTAGAGAAGATAGGCAAAAAGTAGAATTGCAATGAAGTTTTGAAGTGACAATATATTATATGGGGAGATTTGTTTATTATGCCCCTTCCCTTTACCCTATCCCCATGATGTAATGAATACTGTTTCATTAGCTGAGAGACTAGCTAGAGGAAGAGGTGCTTCTTGTTCCTGGTCAGGAAGAATGACTGGCAGCTTACTGGTCCAAGTGTGGGAAGGATAGCAGGCATAAAGGAACATGGTACATTCAGAAAACCACAAACATTGTGTGTAGCCAAAGCATAGGATATTATGTCAGTGGTCAGATTTTGGTGAGTCCTATTTATATGTTATGCAAAGGGTTTGGGGTTTGTTTGTTTTGTTTTGTTTTGTTTTTTTGTACTGGGGATTAAACCCAGTGATGCATAACCAATAATCCACATCCCAGATTTTTTTAATTGTAAAAAAGTTTATTAAGAAGAACATCAAGAAATTGAGGGTCTTGAAATACATTTCTGGACTTTTGTGGCCAGAAATGAAAGCAAAATTGGTTGTACACCAAGGGACTGCAATGACCAGAAATGCGAGAAGGGAAATTCAGGTGCCCCCTTGCATCTGAGAATCCAGCACAGTGGGAAAGGGGGTTGGAAGGAGAGATTGTGCTCAGATCACCTTCTGCTTAGAAGCCTGGACTGGATTCCTCAGGCATTGGAGAGACATTGAAAGCTTCTGAGCCATTTAGGGACCTTATTATGTAGGAACATAATTGGCAACTGCATGCAGGATGTGTTTGAGGCTAAGAAGTATTATGGGCAATCACTCTTCAAGGCAGTCCATGTACAATACCCCCAGTGAGAGGCCTACCACATCCCAGATTTTTTTAAATGTTTGAGATAGGTTCACACTAAGTTGCGTAGGGCCTCACTAATTTGCTGGGGCTGGCTTTGAACTTGTGATCCTCCTGCCTCACCTGAGTCACTGGAATTACAGGTGTGTGCCACCATGCCTGGCCAGAGAAATTTTTTAAACATATTTTATGAAAATTTAAATGTGTAAAAGTAAGAAATAATATAATGAATGCCTGTGTCATCACCTGTTTCATTAATTACCAACATTTTTCTACCCTTTTCCATCACTGACTCTCTCCCATTCCCTTATCTGTAGTGTTGATATGAAAAGTGGCTAGCAGTGACTGGTAAATAATGGGCAAGTGGAAGATGTGAGTTTCTTTGCTTCTGTGTATGTTATTTGTCTCAAACTCACTTTCCCTTAGCCTCAGCTCTGAAAAATGAGTTGTTCCTTCCTCCTGAAATCACTAGTCAGGGAGAATCTTTACTTTTAAATGACAAAGAATCCACTTTTCTTTTGGATATTTAAGGTATATACACTCATATTTTATCCCTGTAAAGCCCTTTGAGGTATAGGCATGTGTTCGTTTGGTATCTTCATCGCACCTCTTAATCCTGAGCCGTGCACAGAAGCAGTGTGCCTTATGTATTTATTAAGGTGTATTAAGTTTCTGGCTTCTTCCCATATGCTCAGTGCATTTTAATCTTAAGACCCAACCATGGATATATGTTTCACATCATCTTTTTTTTAATTTCTTCTAGAAAGCAAGCTTTTTAACTCCTTTTTTCCATTTCTAATAGCATGTTTAGAATGTGAATTTGAATTTTAAAAAAAATTAGTTTGTATTTAATGTTTCAAATTATTCTGTTTGGGGAACTACTGCATCTAGAAAATAAGAATT
Source organism: Marmota flaviventris (assembly GCF_047511675.1). NCBI lineage: Eukaryota > Metazoa > Chordata > Mammalia > Rodentia > Sciuridae > Marmota > Marmota flaviventris. Next base: position 72,787,139 of record NC_092513.1, read on the forward strand.
GCAGATAATTGGGGGATCACATCCCAAATCTAATCTTTGCTTCTGTTTCTTCCCCAGGGCCTGCTCTCTTTTCTGAGTGCCCCGCTCATAGGCGCTCTGTCCGATGTGTGGGGGAGGAAGCCTTTTCTCCTTGGCACTGTGTTCTTCACCTGCTTCCCTATCCCACTGATGAGGATCAGCCCGTGGTGAGTGGCTCAGCTCTTCACTATTGTACTAGTCTGTTTTGAGTCATGTGAGAATAATTGAAGTTAAGCAGCCCTAATCCAAAAATTTGAAATTCTCAATGCTCCACACTCCAAAGATTTTCAACCACTGACACGACTGTTCTGGTGGTTTGTGTACACAAACTTGGTTTCATGTCAAAAATATTACATAAAATTACCTTCAGGCTATGTGTATAAAGTATGTATGAAACATGGATGAATTTCCTGTTTAGACTTGGTCTCACCCCCAAGATATTTCATGGTATTTATGTAGATATTCCAAAAGAAAAAAAAATCTATCTGGTCTCAAGCATTTCTGAAAGGCATACTCAACCTGTAGTTAACTTTTTATTTTTATTTTTTTAGTTGTCAGTGGACCTTTATTTTTTTATATGTGGTGCTGAGGATCAAACTCAGTGCCTCACACGTTATAGGCAAGAGCTCTACCACTGAGCCACAACCCCAGCCCCTGTACTTAACTTTTGTAGGTAATTTCAAAACCATTTCAAAGCATTTGTACCTGTGCTTTCATTTGTTCTCTTTGGTACTGCCAAAAGCCAGTTTGGGCTATGGACATCCATGCCCATTTTATAAATGAGAAAGGAAAAGGTTCACAGAATTAACTCTCAGATAAATTACTTAGGTAAATAAATAGAAATAAAAGGCAGATATTATTGCTATGGTGTCACTTATAGGAGTGTCATCTCAGGAGTAGCTAACAACCAACCCCCTTGCCTCACCACTGTGGCTCATGGATATTGCAAATATACTGTTTTTGTCAGCTCATGGCTTTGGGGCACACCTGAGCATAGTTTGTATCATAATAGATAGGAGTTATCTTTTTGTGTAGTATGGTAGGACTGATAAACCATTCTAAATCATAATATGAATTTAAATTTGAGTTCAGTTTTTCCCCTTAAGTGCAATAAATCTAGCAGGTAGCCAAACTCTCTCTATTTGCCATAGAGGGGTGGGAATTTCTACATCCTCTGGAGGCCAGAGCGTGGTATTTTGGGTACTATTCATGCTGCTGAGATGCCCTTTCTATGGAAATACAACACTTAAACATGGAAAATTTCTTTTGGTGGAGTGTTTTGTTTGTTGGTATTTTGATATGGTGCTGAGAATCAGAGAATTTTGGGATGAACACTCCACCACTGAGCTACATCCTCAGACTTGTTTTGGTTTTTAATACAGTTAATAGATTCATAGGGTTTGTTTGTTGCCTTGTGTAAAAATACTTTTATTTGATTTTTGACATTTCATGTCAACATTTGTTACATTCTAGTAACAAATGGGCCAGGAGTGGTGATGCACACCTGTAATCCTAGCAGTTTAGCAAGATCCTGACTAAAAGTTAAAATATAAAAAAAGGGCTGAGGATGTAGCTCAGTGGTAGAGCACCCTGAGTTCAATCTCTAGCACCAAAGAAATAAAAACAAGTAAATTTGTTGGGTTCTAATAATCATTTTATTTTCTATCAAGTGATAAAATTTTATAATCTACTACTGATACTGAATCTTCATGTCCAAGAACATATTGTGCTTTGCCAATTAGTTTGGGCTTTGTTTTTTGTTTTGTTTGTTTGTTTGTTTTGTCTTTTGCTAGCTTAAAATTCTTTAGATCTGTACATTTGTTGGTAAGTTTTATTCCTGTAAATCTTGCCCTTTCTGTTTTATTCCAGAATGAGCATTTTTCTTATAATTGCTTGACTTTCTAGATATATTAATGTCATCTGTAAATAATTTTTTATCTTTTTCCTCCCCATCATTATACTGCTCCCTGATTTTGTTAATTTTGCTGAATAATGAATAAGGTTGAAGTTATGATTGTGGGCTGTTCCTCAGAGGTGTGAGGGGAATGTTGCAGTGTTTCACCCTTAGATCCGAGGCTAGCTTTTGTGTTGAAAATTACTCATTCCTATTTTATCCAGCGATTTTCTTTTGTTAAATCAAGGTTGGATATGAAAGTTTATGGAATGGATTTTTAGCATGAATGGAGATTATTTGCTTTTTCTCCTTATGAGTTATAATAGGATTAATTGTATTACTCTGTTTCCTAATATTGAAATATTCCTGTTGCCTGGAATGAACTCTGCTTTTTTCTAAGATTCTGTTTGCTAATATTTTAGCAAATATTTTAAAAATATTTTAGCTAATATTTTAGCAATATTTTTTTTTTGTTTTGTCTTGTTTTGTTTTGATTGTTTGCTTTTTGGAGTACAGGGGACTCGACCATTGAGCCACTTCCCCAGCCCTATATTGTATTTTATTTAGAGACAGGATCTCCCTGAGATGCTTAGCTCCTCTCTTTTGCTGAGGCTGGCTTTGAACTCTTAATTCTCCTGTCTCAGACTCTCAAGCCACTGGGATTGCAGGTGGGTGCCACTGCACCCAGCTTAATTAGGTTTGCATCTGTGCATATAATAGACATTTTTGGTCTTAATTGCATTGATATTTTTGTTATGCTTTTTCCTTTTATGTAGATTTTTAAAAATCATTTGTCATATATGTCCTTTTCTTAATTAAAGTAAGAAAATTTGAAAGATTTTTATTCTGTTGGCTACCTTTGAAACTATATACCTAAAACTGTTAACTTTTACTCAGGCCCTTTATTCTTTTTTTCTCTTGTTTTTTCATTTTTTTAGACCAAATGTATCCCTTTGAGCAATAACAGTGTCTTCCTCCTCATCTTAATTTTTCTGCCTTTAAATATACATTACCTATACATGTTTATTTACTTCTTGGTTTGTAATCTTTACATGATGTCTTGGGGCTGGTATAAAGCTATACATAAATGCCTCTCCTGGGTAATAAAAATAATCTTTTTATAGGTGGTATTTTGCCATGATTTCTGTGTCTGGAGTCTTCTCAGTCACGTTCTCTGTGATATTTGCCTATGTAGCTGATGTCACTCAGGAGCACGAGCGAAGTACTGCTTATGGATGGGTAAGATAGTGACTTAATTTTTTTAAATTGGAGTGATATTTAACATTCTATTAGAGATTCACTGGGAAGTAAGATTTAAAATACAACTCAGAAGTGGAATTACAGAGGTGTTAGAGCCTGAGCGAGTTAATCCATCGTTACTCTGTAGCTGGTTGAGTGTCTTGGGCACTCATTTGATTTATAGTGCTGTAGAAAAATAACTATTCATTCAGGCAGCAAATAGTTGTTGAAAAATAACAAAAGTTATAGGGGACTTTGATAATTTGGTTTATTAGACCATCTTTCTGATATTCTCAGACATGATAATGGTATTGTGGTTATGTAGGAGAAGAAAGACCTATTAGAAGATGACAGCTGAAGCATTTTGGGTCAGTGTCACAACTCTGCAAATTACTTTCAAGTAGTTCAGGGAAAAAGAGCATAAGCACATGTGGATGAACCACATGAACATGTGCGGGCCCGTTTTCCATGCCTGAACCTGTTGGTACATACATGTGAGTGTACATAGTACCCTTCTTCCAAATTCCTCTAAATGAAAATGTTCAAAACAATAATAAGAATAATGATGATCTGGCTGGATTGTGGAGAATAATAGGTTAGAGGGGAATGAATGTCAGAAACCCAGGTAATTACTCTTTTCTTTAAATCCCACTTCCTGGAATAGAGTTAAGTATACCTTCACTGTTGACTAAGTGCATAAGTTCACGAATCAGGGATGGGCACGTAGACAAATGTCCACCCTTACACAAGACAAAGCAATTTTTACTTTGTCAGTTTTAGATATCAGTAGTTCAAAAACTTTTCTTTCATTCAGCCCCTCCTCCCTGCAACTGCCATCTGCTCGCTCTCCTTCCTTCTTGAATTCTTCCCATGCATGTCTGTCGTGCCCTATCCTGAAACAAGGGCATCTGCAGAGCGTTGTGAGGACAGAGGAGAAAGCTGACAGGGTGGCCTCAAACAATGCAGGATATTCAAGGTGGCATGTAGGGTTGGCCCTCAGAATGGTACAGAGTGCCAAGAGCTTGTTCATCACAGTAACATAGCTTTCTTCTGCACCATAGGAGATGCCTGCAGAGACACTCATTTCCCTGCGATTTTCTGAGATTTCTGTCCCTTGCTTTCATCAGGAAAACTATTCACAAAGCTATGGGGCTGAGCAGCAATTCTCAAGATTTTTGAGAGTGAGTTCTGAAATAGTCACCAGAAATGACTCTGATTTACCTTCTTAGCTTAGCTCATCATCATAAGGTGCCATCACCTAAGATGGCAGTTTAGATTAGTGCCTACTCATGGGGCACTGAGAGAAGCCAGTGGGTGCACATCCTAGCTGAGTCAGGGACCTGCTGAAGTATCCCAGCCAGCTCCAGTGATTCAGCAAGTAGACTGCTGGATTTATCCCTGGATTTATCCCTTGACCAGTGACTACCTTGACATTTGCCCCTTGCAGCCTACCTGTCTTACAAAGATAGGTGAATTTATTGCAATTTACTTTCAGGATGTGCGAGTTCAATTCTAAAAAGCATTTTGAAATCCATTGAAGGACAATATATAATGTATATGTACCTTCATTACTAAACTTTCTCTAGTAAACCAAGAAAGGATAATTTTTTTCCATGCCACAGCAGTGAATAGTCCTGTTAATGAGTAAATTCTTTAAATTTTAAAAAAGGCAAAACATTGCAAAAGGTGGTCATTAGTTTTGTAACATCATAGATTTGCTCCCTCTGCACCTCAGGACACTGCAGTGATGCTCCCTTAACCCTGAGGATTCTACCCCAGTGCTCCCACAGAACCTGAAGAGACTTAAGCATTGCTTTCATCATTGTTCACATGCCACTGCAATTTACAGTGGTGGTCCTAATCTTCTCAAATTAAGTAGAAAGAGCAGGAGCTTTGTTATCTTTTTCGACTGATACATAGTAGGTACTCACTAAACACTGAAGAAAGGAATTCTTGATTCCCAAATTGGAATTAACATCACCACCCCCTCTTTTTTTTTTCCCCCTTTGTTTTTCTTTCTGTCTCCAGAAATGCTTTGCTTTGATTTTTGGCTTCTATAGTGTTTTGGCTATGATAGAATTTCAGATATGTTTAATTTTAAATTAAGCTGGGGGATGAAAGATGATAGAAGAACATCATTGGCTTACCAGGAATCATAATTCTAATCATAGGTGATGATTTCTGTAAAGACCTATTAGAAGTTTAAATACCTTACAGATATGTTTTTGCTACTCAATTTGGTTATAATTTGGAGTCTGCCCAATAAGCTTCTGAGTGTTCACAGTGCGTTCTAAAGTATGGGAATATAAGAGCACAGTGGGAAGAGACTCAGTGTGGCTTCAGATTGTACATGCCATTGACTGGCTCTGTGGTCTGTATTGGACAGTTGATAGGGTTATGAAATCCACAGTTCACTTCTAATCAGAAAGAAAACTTCTCAACACATTTTGCATTCTTTTTTTGTTATAGTTTTTTCTCCTAAGAATATCAGGGTTTTTCTTCACTCTGGGTGCTAATAAAATAGTCACCAAATGGTGAAATAGTGCCAGGTTTTTGAAAGATGAATCAGGCACACTCCCTGAGAAATTTGTAGGTTTATCATCAACTCTACAGGGATTATTTTTATACCCTTCTCCATGCATCTCCATTCTCCAGTTAAAGACCAGAGTGAATGTTTTATTTATGGGGTAAGTTTTTACAATTTTAATTTCTGATATTTTTTACTCCCCATAGCTCTCCAGGATATCTCCAGTTAGTTAACAAACTAATTTATTCACAAGTAAATAAATGTGAATAAATTATTAAACAGAATTACTTTAATTCTTTTTCATTCTTCAAATTTGTATGCAACAGATTCTTTTTTCTTGTTTAAAGCCAGGAGAAAGGATTGGTGCAGGGGTGTACCTGGGGGACCCTGGGTGAGAGAGTGCTTTTTCACAGGTGTGCTCCTGCAGCAGGCAGGACTCTGGATAGGAACATGTTTTCTCTACAGGTGTTCATCTGTGCCACCCTAAGTGACAGTGCACTTTCCAACAGGTCTCAGCCACTTTTGCAGCTAGTCTGGTCAGCAGCCCTGCCATTGGAGCATACCTTTCTGCAAGTTATGGAGACAGCCTCGTTGTGCTAGTGGCCACAGTGGTGGCTCTTCTGGACATCTGTTTCATCTTGGTGGCTGTTCCAGAATCTTTGCCAGAGAAAATGAGACCGGTTTCCTGGGGAACTCAGATTTCTTGGAAACAAGCAGACCCTTTTGCGGTAAATTAAAATATTCACTTTGTAAATATCTGTCTACGGCAAGCAAATAAAATAATATGTATGCAGCCTCGAGGATCCCAGCAGATAGATCTATTGCTTTCTCCAGTAAAAATAGAAAATCTTAAATTACAAAATATGTAGAATTGGTACCTAAGCCAAGCATGTCATACAAAAGAGAAGAAAGGTAAAAGTCCAGTTAATCTCTGATGACAGTTTATGAAAGAAGTTTCTTTTTGCATAGTTGTTTTCATTCTTTTTTTTTTTTAAGTAAATTAAGTGAAGGTGGTCATCTGAAGTGAGTTCACTTTAATTCAAAAAGGATGATGCATTTGATCTGACTAAAATAGTTATTTTCTAAATTGTTAATATACATACACTATGACCAGAGGCTGTGAACCTAGATTTTGCTATTAATTATGTTAAAATTTTTTTTTTTTTTTGGTGAGTCGGGAGGTGGTAAAGGATATACTTCACTAACAATCAGAAAAAATGCTGAGAAAAGTATCTTATCTCTTCCCCAATCCCTTTCTAATTTGAAATTATTCTTGAAAGAAATACAACATGTGGGGGGGGGGAAGAACCAGAGACTTGATTTTTGCTCTTTTGTCCTCCAAGTTTACCTTTTAGGAAAAGTACAAATAAAATTGAAATGTATTTCATCAAAGTTTTTTTCTAAAATGCCCACTCAGAGCATAACCTGGTTGACCTTGTCTGTTCTTTTGGGGCCAGAATGTCAGAAAACAAAGAAGGAGTTTGGGGGAGGAAACAGGAGTGACCAGGAAGCCCGTCAGTTAGGCTTCCCACCATTGTCATATGGCGATCAAGTTTGGCACAGAGGCTTCTCTGTAAAGTGGAACTACTGTGGCTTACTTTTCAGGGGAGTTGAGAACTGTACAGTTCACATGTATCAGTGAACTAGCGTCTGGTGTGAAGCAAGGTCTCAACAGACATTGGCTGTTTTTTTTTTTTTTTTTTTTAATTGTTTTAAATATATACATATATTTTAGTTGTAGATGGACACATTACCTTTATTTATTTATCTTTATGTGGTGCTGAGGATCAAACCCAGTGCCTCACGTGTGCTAGGCAAGCGCTCTACCACTGGGCCACAACCCCAGCCCTCATTGGCTATTTTTGCTATTAATTATATAAAAGTTACAGGATGGTGACCTAGCTGTACAGCAGCACTTTCCATTCCTTCAGTAACAGTACACCTTTCGGTTCTGTTCAGTTACTGTGTAAATAAAAATGATTTTTCAACAAAGTTGTAATGTTCAAAAGGCTCTTACTGGTCTGAAGCATATTTTTTTTTGTCTACTAGGTTTACAGGTAAATTGAAATCAATATTTTGAAGGCTAGAATGAACTTAGGTGTAATGAAAACCCTATAGTGGATATGATCTTAAAGAAGTTATATTATAAATCAAGAGAGAAGGGACTGGGATTGTGGCTCAGCGGTAGAGCGCTCACCTAGCACGGGCGGGACCCGGGTTCAATCCTCAGCACCACATAAAAATAAAGGCATTGTGTTGTGTCCATCTACACCTAAAAAAATAAATATTAAAAATAAATCAAGAGAGAAAAGTGATTTTCTTCAGTGAATCTATAGAAATACATTTTCAGGGCCTTTTATAGGATATTTGGGACCTGTTAGGGGTGTTAACCAGTGTTAACAAAGGTGAGCAAGTGCTTTTTAAAAAGCTGCAATCCTGGAAATACATACTTCTAAAATAAGAACTTAAAACTTCCACAGAGAGCTGGTTATAGATTTCATATTAAGGCTGACTTCCTTTTATAATGCATTGGACTTTCATTATCCATCTTAATAGATCAACTTAGTGAATCCATATTCCAAATGTTGGTGACATTATATCTATTAGCTTTTTATGTTGCTTTCTGCTTATTCCCAGTCATTGAAGAAAGTTGGGAAAGATTCTACTGTCTTCTTAATCTGCATCACCGTGTTTCTTTCGTATCTTCCCGAAGCTGGACAGTATTCAAGTTTTTTTCTCTATCTCAGGCAGGTAAGTAATGGATGTCTAGTGGCATCTGAACGTGAGGAACAGCAAAGATTGGAATCTATCCAAGGATAATTTAGGAAAACTCTATAGAGAAGAAAATGTGAACTTGCTTCTAGTTATTAGTGCTGACAGAGAGTTAATTCAATGATGACTTAAAAGGCGGCAAAAAGCCAGGTGCAATATGAATTGTAATGCATTCTGCTGTCATATATAAATTTTTTTAAAAAAAGAATCCAGATGCAGTGACACATGCCTGTCATCCCAGCTACTCAGTTGAGGCAGGAGGCTCACTTAAGCTCATAACTTTGAGACCAGCCTGGGCAACATAGCAAGATCCTGTATCAAAACATAATAATAAAATCTAGCAAGATATCTACTGTGGAAAAAATCCTTTTGAGAATTATACAGAGAGGATTAGCAGAAATAGAATTTATTGTAATTTTTTAAGTCTTTTATTGAGCAGTTTTAGGTACACAGCCTCTTCCACTATCAACATCCTGGCACCAAAGTGGTCTTTTTGTTAGAATTGATGAACTACATGAACGCATTAGCCTCACTCAGAGTCTGTAGTTTACATTAGGCTTCACTTCTTGGTGTTGTACATTCTGTGGGTTTAGACAAAAGTACAATGACATGTTTCCAGCATTTTAGTGTCAGAGTATTTTCATGCCCTAAAGTTCCTTATGCTCTGCCTATTCATCCCTCCCCTTACCCACAACTGCTGATCTCTTTAACTATCTCCATAGTTTTGCCTTTGCTAGAATGTCATAGTGTTGGAATTGTACCGTTTATAGCCTTTTTAGAGTGACTTCTCTCACTTAGTAATATGCATTTAAGCATCCTTCATGTCTTTTCTTGGCTTGTTATTCATTCTTTTCATAGTTCATTTCAGCAATTGGGTGTTCCATAGTTTATTCATTCACCTACTGAAGGATACCTTGCTTGCTTCCAAATTTCAGCAGTTATGAATTAAGAAGTTAGATACATCCATATGGCATGATGTTTTAAATTCATGACAGTATCCATGAGCTTTCACGTGGGTCTGATTATAGCCATCTTGCTGACCCAGCCTCATTGCTGGCTTCTCAGCTGCTGCTCTGGACCTCAAGATGGTTCACAAGCAATAAATGGAATCTATTCTCTCTGCCGATATTTTTCTCTTTAGAAGTATACACCTATTTTACCCTCACCCAGATAGGTGACTGATTAAGATAATTACAACAAACATTACCCTTCCTTGTCTAGCTGTTCTTCTGGTCTCTGGACTTGCATAGACCTGACCTACTTTTCATTTGGTCCTACCCTATTATTGATTTCACAGGAAAGGTAGAACTGTCCTCCTTCTAAGATAAATTCTCCTAGTTTTTGTAGATACTTTTAAATGAATATTTCCCTTGGTGCTGGGGATTGAACCTAGGGCATTGGGCTTGCTAGGCAAGCATTTTTAAGCTGAGCTACAACTCCAGCCCCCAAAGTGAAGTTTGATGAAATCTCATCTGCTGGTTTTCCTGAGAAGAGTGGCAAGATAGTGTTTAATATAGAAAACTATGCTTTCATTTATAATTACATTAAATGTGCACTTAATATAGACAGAAATGTAGGTAAAATAGGAAAACCCAAGGAACAGAGTAAAAAAGAATCAGATCTCTTCATATAGATAATAAACAACTACAATTCTAACCTTCTAGCTCTTTTTTCCTATACTATGTCCATTTCGCCACAACCATCACCAATTATAACAGCAAATAAGAATTATTCCATGTTATTTTATGTTTATGCTTGCTTTTAAGAGTAATTAACACAAAACATTTTCTTACATTTGGTAAGGATCTTGTATCCAAAATATATATAGAATTCTTTCATTAATAAAAAGACAACCCAATTGAAAATATAGGTTATTTCTCCAAGAAAGATACACAGAAGACCCATTAACACATGAAAATATGCACATTATTAGCTGTCAAGGGAATGCAAATCAAAACAAGGTTTTACTTCACATACACTAGAATGGCTATAATAAAAAAGAAAGGGATGTAGAAAAATCAGAACCTTCAGACATCCTGGGGAAACGTAAAATAGTATGGAATGTGTAGCTGCTGAAAAGAGGAAGAATCTAGCAGTTCTTCACAATGCTCAATGTAGAGTTACCACAGGACCCAGCAGATCTACTCCTAGGTATATATCCATGAGCAATGAAAGCACAGAACTTGTATACAGATCATTATTCACGGTAATCAAAAAATAGAAACAATGCAAATATCCGTTAACTAATTGAACAAATTAGCAAATGTGTTCTATCCATATAATAGAATATCATTCAGCAATAAAAAGCAATGAAGTACTGATATGCCCTACAACAACGTGAAAGCACTATACTAAGTGAAAGAAGCAGTCACAAACACCCTGGTGTTATATGATTCCATTTATATAAAATGCCAGAGACAGGAAGCGGGTTAGGGAAGAGGTAGTCTGGGGGAATGGATCTCTTGATGGGTGCTGTGATTTTTTCCAGGAGTGGTGAAATCTTTTTAAATTAATCTTGGTGATTTGTTACCCAACTCTATGAATGTACTAAAATCTTTGAATTGTACACTTATAATAGGTGAATTGTATGCTATTTAAACTATCTCCATAAAGCTATTAAAAATACTCTGTATTTATAAATATAAGCTGAGAATCCCTAAATAAAGCTAAATTCTCAGGTTCCATTTTTTTTAATTGCATGTAATTAGATGGTAATAGAATATTGTTACTATCAACAGCACTGATTTGGAATTCTAGCCCTAGCACTTTGTAGATGGACACAATACCTTTATATAGTTGTGAGATTGGGAGCAAGATACTCATAAAATGAGAAGAATATATAAAATTATTTAAAAATACTTGTTCTGAATTTTATAGAATTTTAATAATTATGTCCTTTTTAAATTTTAGTGTTTAAAGCTTAAGAATTTTAGGCATTTTAGAGCTAATGTGGAGATCAGAGTGCTTAGAAGTCATTGCCAGCCCACTTCTGCTGCTTACTCATTAGAAGTGCCATGGGAGCTTCTTAGAACAACCTGTCTCTGGGCCAGACTTCGGAGTCTGATATCATCAGTCTCCAGTGGACTCCAGCATCTCATTGCTCTCCACTTCCTTCCCCTTTCCCCCCACACGATTTTAATATGCAGCCACAATTGATAGCCACTGACTTCATTGGTGAGCAGATTTGTATTTGCAACATCAAAAGTCAAGCCATTTTCTTTCATAATTTCTCTGTTGCATATTATTGCTAGATTTGTCAATTTATAAGTTGGAAGTGGAGAGGAAATATGAAACAAGGTAGCTATATAGTAAGAAATATTATCAAAATAACATTTTACAATTTAAGATGTGCCTGCTTATAATGATTTCTTAGATTTATATATAAAATACTGGTTAAGTAGGTTCAGGTTTCAGCACTGCTCTAATTTGCCATTGATTTTATGAACTTTCCTCAACTATTTTATCCTGTTGTTTTAAAAGAACTTATCTTTGTTACTTAGATATTTTCTTTCATTTCCTTAGGTTATAGGCTTTGGATCTGTTAAAATTGCAGCATTCATTGCTATGGTAGGAATTCTGTCTATCGTAGCTCAGGTGAGTATAATTTCACCCATGCTTTAAAAAAAAAAAAAAGTATTCACAGGAAACACATATACAAAGATAGGGAGAGCCCCTGAATTGCTGCCTCAGTCCCTGTGCTCCTGCTGTGACACACCTTATACAATTAGAGTATAACATCAGATCCAGAAATTTGATGGGGATATGACCCACAAAACTTTCCCTTTTTGACAAGAGTATTGAATTCAGGACTTAAGAAGGAACTTCATATTATTTTAGTAGAATTGTAACTTGCTGGGTCAGTTCTTTTATTTGCCTCTAAAACAATGAAAATTGTAAGTAACTATGATATAATTCTTAGATATTGCAAAATTAACTAGAAAAATGTTTCAGTGTTAATAGTGAAAAGTAAGTAGAAATAAGTAACAATAACTTTTCCAATTCTACTTTTCCTAGGACAAAAAAATGAGAGTCAGTGAGTTAGAATATATGCAGTGACTAAAGGAGTATTCAGCATTTTCCCATCTGCTATAAATACAGGATCACAAGAGGCAGGGAATGCGTTCTCTGCCTTGGTCTACTGTTGTGCTTAGGTGCATTCACTATATCTTTTTTTTTTTTTTTTTGTAGATGGACACAATACCTTTATTTTGTTTATTTAGCTTTTGTTTATGTAGTGTTGGGATCAAACCCAATGCCTTTCAATGTTAGGCAAGCGCTCTACCACTGAGCCACAACCCCAGTCCCGAATTCACTATATCTTAAAAGACTGCCCAGAGGCTGTTGCCTTCAAGTGGCCTCCAGGCTGAGCAGAGTGCTCTTCTGTAATTCACTTTCCAGGACAAGTAAGAAGACTATGAGATTATTTCTGCCAAATACTGAAATTGACAAGGCACAACTGTTTTTCTATATTAGCAAATATAAATTATGTTAATTTTCAAATTGATCATGATTTTGGTTTGTTTTTTACATTGACCCTTGTTGATCAACCCAGCTATCTTTTATCCTACTCTCCTTTGGATTATCCCAACTAGTTATATAACTGAGGACATATTTGTTAAAATCAAACTTACAACAGTCCCAACTTCATAAAACTGTTAACTTCCAGCAGAATCCCACATGTTCCGTAAATGTTCAGCAGGGGTTGCTCTACACCTGTAGTTAAGTGGTTGGCATTTGTCCAAAGAGACTAAGGCATGTCCTTCTCTCAATCATGGCAACTGATAAGAGCTATGGTGACCTTTTGGGTGGTGCCAGTAGAGCACCAGGTAGACAAGCTAGCTACTCAGGGAGGAGGCTCAAGGCCTGAAAGCCCAGATCAGTCCTGGAGCCCCTGAAATTCCATCCCTGAAGAGATGCATAGCACTGCCCAGCCTCTGAGATTACAGGTAGGCATTGTACCCTTCCTTAGAGGTCCCAGGTAATCAGTGAGTGGGCTTCATTTGGTTCACAAAGCTTGTGTTCAAATTCTGTGTGTTCTCATGGTTTCTCAGGGTTGTCTCCTTTCCTTTGCAGACGGTCTTTCTTAGCATTCTGATGAGGTCGTTGGGGAATAAGAATACTGTCCTTCTTGGCTTGGGCTTCCAGATGCTCCAGTTGGCCTGGTATGGTTTTGGAGCTCAGGCCTGGTAAGCTTATACCCTTAGATTCTCCTGAGTTAACAGACAAATGTGTCTTAGAAGAGCTCCAGCTAGTTGAGTGTAATGAGAAGAAGGAGGAGTTATTTCACTGGTTTGTTGTATGTAACATTTCAAAACATTTAGACTTTTAAGTTGGGCAAGGGTGGAACTAGATAATTTTAAGGTAATTTGTAAAGATTACCTTCACCTCAACAGGCTTTCACTGAATCATTCCTTAATTGAATATGTGTCTCTTTTCTCCCAGCCCTCCAGTAAAGTTCTGTGTCTACTTTTTAAACATATTTGTCAATTTTTAGGGGCATCACAGTCAAAACAAAAATACAAGATTCACTGCCATAATTAGCTGAGAGACCTTTGGTAATAATATAACATTTTTAAGTTTGGCAAACACTGACATCTCTTCCAAAGCCATGTGTACCCTAACATTATTACTACTGTATATTAGATTCCCTTGAAAAAGAAGGCCAGAAAAAGCCCTGTGAAATAAAAAGCACCAAAAAGATTCCTGAGCTCCATTTTGTTGTATGACATTTCCCTTTGTGCCTGAGTGCCAAATACTGGAGTTCCTGTCTCCATTTTAGACACCAGAGTGGCCCTCACTGTGCATTACTAAATGGAGGACATGATTTGGAGAAATGGGAAATGCTTCAGTGGTTAGAGGTTAGTTCTGAAAGAGATCAGAATGTCATTTGAAGTACTTGTTCTTTGTGACTTTTTAGGTAAGATTAACTTGGTTGGTTTTTCTTATTCTAATTTTATTTTGGTCCTGTGAATGTTGGTTCAGTAGCTGATTTAGTCACAACTCTCTCAGTGTTATAAAGACTGTTATCGTGAAGAGTTTTTCTTTTTCAGTAAGCATTATCCCCAAGGAAGTCTAGTCCAGCAGGTCACAAGTACAGTTAGGGCCTCGCAGTGTGCACACTCGAACTTGATATTGACTGGCATGTAAGCCTCTTTGACCAAGAAGAGGACAAAGGTCTGAGGGCAGCAGGTTGTGTTTGTTCAGTTGGTGGCACACTGCTCTGTTGAGGATTAGAAGACTGCACAGCTTGAGGGCAGCGTGAGGGTGAACCTTTAAGAAGTGCAAAGAAAAGTGAAATGTCATGGGGAAGCATGATATTAAAAGAAACAAGAGCTTACATTGAGCTTACATCTGCAGGTAGTATTAGGGAAACCAGGGAGAAGCAAAGATTTTTTAAAAAGTAGAATAGGGAAATGAAGCTTTCCTGGAATTTCTCCCCTACCCAGACTGTGAAGTGATGGTATTAACAGTGTGAAATCCATTTTTAAAGAGGAAAAAAATAAATAAAACTTGCAAGAGGAAACAAAAGACCTTTGTACTTTTGCCACTGACTGCATTCGAGCCAGGAGCTCCTTGGTGCCTGAACTCAGCCTGTGCTGTCATTTCAGGATGATGTGGGCTGCAGGGACCGTGGCTGCCATGTCCAGCATCACATTCCCGGCAGTCAGCGCTCTCGTCTCTTGGAATGCAGATTCAGATCAGCAAGGTGAGGTTGCGGCCCTCGCTGTTTCCTCCTTCAGCTGAGACCTCCCTACCCGAAGCTCTCCACATCGACAGCAGGAGGTGACAGCCCTGTTGTCCCTGTTCCAGGAGCATACCTGTTTCTTTGCCAGATGCGAAAGTTGTTTTCCTCCCTGCTTTGGTCTTAAATTCATACTTTGAAAACGTGGACTCATCAGTTCAGATTACTAAGAGTTAAAATGGAAAATGTGATGTTCCTTTTTCAGTTTTTTACTCCTTTTGTCTGTTTCCGTCAGAATTAACCAGACTATGCGTATTTCAACGATTGTCTATTAAATAATGATGGCTAGTTAGCAATGAAATATTTTACTTCATAACTAAAATTAATTGGAATAGTTCAGAGTTCATGAGCTTAGTTTAAGAAATTGTTCTTTGGAAGGATAAAGAAAAAATAAATCTGTAGTTCTTGGTGATTGGATACAGAATGAGAGGTAAAGTAAGTAACGAGTGCTGTGCAGAAGGCAGACTGTTAGTCATTTTTCTTGTGTCTCTGCTCCCTTTTCAGGCAGTTCTCCCTTTTCAGGAAATAATCCATTTCCTTCTCCATCTCCTAATGTCTTACCTTACTGTGGTCAAGAAATAGGAAATTTTAGAGGGAAAAATTTTTTTTAAATGCCTAAGAGCTCTATTAAAAATATCAAAAACTGGATTGGAAAAGAAAGTTTATTCACTGCACCTGTTTTTTCACATCAGAAATTAGCCATCTTATTCATAACCAGTTTTTTAAATATACTTTTAGATGTTGATGGACCTTTATTTTATTCATTTATTTATATGCAGTACTGAGAATCAAACCCAGTGCCTCACACATGCTAGGCAAGCACTGTAGCACTGAGCCACAACCCCAGCCCTTCATAACCATTTTTAAATAGTGTCACTGGAAGACCACAAATTCTGTGTCAACCTTAGCTGTAGTAGTAAGTCAGCTGGCTGTGCATCCTCAGGGAAGTACGGTGTGTGAAGTCATGGGCTTTCTGTGGAGGACTCCTTTCATACAGGGCATGCATTTTGTTAGTTTTTGTTTATGCTTATACTTATCAATACAGATGTTACAAAACTATTGGAATACATTGTATTAGGCTGAATTATATTTGACCATTTTTTACTTCAGAAATACCCATATCATATGGTTCAAGCTAATTTTTCACCTGCCATGTTAGAAAGCAGAGATATCCAAAAATTGGTACTTCTGAAAAATTTCACTTCAGGTCTATGTGGAGATGGATCTGGAATGCTTATGGCAGCCATGGGGGCTAGTCTCCCTGGTGGTAGAGGGTGTAGAGGGCTACATTTTACTCACATATAGCCAGAACTGTCAGAGGTAAAGAGCAGATTTTCATTGTAAATTCAATAGTAAATGAGTAGAGCGGGAAGATCTCAGTTCATTAGTTTTGTATTTTATTCCTCATTTACGGGTAGTTCTTGTTGGTGTGGGGTATTCAGCCCCAAAAGGATTTTAGAAACTGAAATTACTGTCATTTCATCTCTTCATAGACCTCAGTACAGAGCAAGAAATGGGCCTAATAAAATCAAGAAAATGTTTGTGTAATGAATGAAAATATGGTGAAATCTTTCTAATCCATTTTCCTGCACTCTGTACTTTCTGCTCAGTCCAGTTGAATCAGTTTATCGGTTTATAAGAGAGTACTGTTAACCTCCACATCTTGAGATGCTTTTCTGAGAAGACTGACTCCCTTCTTTTTATTCTGATACAGGAGTTGCCCAGGGGATCATAACTGGAATAAGAGGACTATGCAATGGCCTGGGGCCAGCACTGTATGGCTTTATATTCTACATGTTCCACGTAGAATTGACTGAGTTAGGCCCAGAATTGAATTCTAACAGTGATGCCCTACAGGTAATTTGAAGTGCAGCTTTTTTTTTTTTTTTTTTTTAAACAATGGTTATATCTGATGGTAGCAAAATTTTGTGATCTTAAATTTGAAGAGCATTCTTACTTGTATGTTACTGTTGTATTTGACAGTAATTTCCAGAATCATTTCAGAAATTTAATATCTTACATAAACACGATTTGTCTTAACTTTGTTCGGATTCTGCCTTTACCTGCACAATCACTGTACTCGGGATACTACTCTCTGGCTAACGTCAGGCTAAATAAAATGTCCTTAAAATCCAGCTAAAAATTGAGCTAGAGTGCTTTTTTAATTATTTTTTGAAAAGCAAAAAAATAGAGTAGTATGGATTTAGTATAGATTTCTGTGCAAAAGTGTAATTAATAATGTTTATGTACAGAACTGCATGATAGGATGTAGGTCACAGGATGAAATTTCAGATAAATGTCTATTGCTTACAGGCTTACAGGTTGGGTTAAGCTATTCAAAAGTTGTACAAAAAAGCAGTGATGAGTTCCCATGTCATAATCCAAATACCAAGCTCTATTAGTTTGCCCTGACATTTAGTGATATGTCTGCTGCTTGAGAAAAATGATTCACTTTTTGGTGATGGGATCTCTTTTTTGGGGTCATTCAAGACTAATTTTGGATTAAAGAAACTAATCAAACTCTGTCTCCATTTGTTTCCCACACCCATTAGGGAGCTGTCATCCCAGGCCCACCATTTTTATTTGGAGCATGTATAGTTCTTATGTCTTTTCTGGTTGCCTTATTCATCCCTGAATACCGGAAAGCCAGTGGAGTTCAAAAACATAGCAACAGCATCAGCGGAAGCCTAACCAACACCCCAGAACGAGGCAGTGATGAGGACATTGAGCCACTGCTGCAAGATAGTAGCATCTGGGAGCTCTCCTTTGAAGAGCCTGGGAATCAGAGCACTGAGCTGTAAACTCAGCAGAAAATGGGATTCTGCAGATGACCACCTCTGAGAGCCATGGAGGGAGCCGCAGCACATGGAGACTTCATGGTGCTGGAGGGGCGATGCTAGTGGCATCCTTCGGGCCAAGTTGATAAGTGACTCCTTCTGTCTCTCTGCCCTTCCTCCTGTCCCTCCTTCCGTTTCTTTTCTCTCATTCTTTTTTTATTTGTACATTAGAAGAAGGTAAGATTTGAAATACTTCCCTGCAGATAATGTACAACTCTCAAGGTCATCTGGCGTCTGCACTTTGAAAAGTCATCTCTGATAGAAAAGATGGATTTCCTTTAATAACTGGAATAATCTTTCCATGGCTTTTTGAACAGAAGGTGCAGGATTAGAGTGGAACTGCCATCTTGGGCAAGATTTCAAGTAAAGAATCCCTTCTTTTTTCTTCCGTCCTCTTTCTTGAATTATTCCCACTTAGCCCAGAGGTATTGATGAGTGGCTATTCTTAATAGTCACTCAGTTTCAGGGATCTTTTGCCTTTGTCCAAAGGTCAAATGAAAACCTAATTTTACTCTTCCTTTATTTCCTCTACACCCAGTGCTTGTCTAAAATGAACATTAATAATATGGATTGATGGTAACCTTAACCAGCTTGAAGAAAATCTTTCTTACAAATTCAAATATGTTGAACTACCAACTCAGATTCCTGGACCTAGTGTCTGATCAGATTCAAGGTGATTTTACAGAAGAAAAAAAGAAAATATATCAAGCCTAAGATGATTTTAAAGATGAAAAAAAAGTCCATCTAGCCCAATGCAGTGGCACGTGCTTATGATCCCAGCTACTAAGAGGCTGAGGCAGGAGGAGCACTTGTTCGAGGCCAGCCTGGGCAACTTAGCAAGACCACCAAACACATACATACATACACACACACACACACACACACACACACACACAAGCATTCTAGTGGCAACAAAGAAAAGAAATTGGAGAGTGCTTCTAAGAAAGTTTTAAACAATTTGAACATTCCTAAGAGAGGATGAGCGTTAGTAACTCAAGTCTCAGTAGAATTTATGTCCAACTTCAGACTCATAATACATTATTACTGTTTGCTCCTTCCCACGTCTCCCATGTCCTACTTCTCAGTTCTGTTCCATCACACTCCTGCCTTAACTGCTGTGTAGTATGCATTTATTTTCAATTAATCTTTATCTCAGTCTGTTTATCTGATTTTTGAAACTCATGGGAAAACGCACATCAAATTCCTTTCCAAAATATGAGGGTTTAGTGAAGCTCAGTTTCACAATAAGTGTCTTGCTAATTTTTTGCGATGTTTTATGGACAAAGAAAACTTTACAGATTTATATGTATTTTGCTGCACAGTAATGGACCATTACCTAGGGCCTACCTTTAACAAAGCACTCCTTTGGAAGTTTTATAGGTATGAAATATATGTAGATATTTGTAAGGGTTTTAATTTTTTTTGATGGGGTGCTGTGTAAATCTTGTATTTATAAATGTAATGAAGGTATTGACAGAAAAAATATATACAACTTTTATAAAGGATTGTGTACTGACTGAATACATTTAAGAGAAAATATATTTTGAAACCTGTTCTCAATGAACAGAGATAACATATCTTTTTACTATGCTGTTGGTTTTTAGGTTTAAGCTTCCTAATGCATAATAAATTTGCAATGGATACTTTTATGCTTTTTGTGTTTTTTTAAACAAATTGTATCATTGCTCTTTTTGGTTCTCTTGGGTGGTTTTCTACTAAATTGAGTTCTTAATCCTTTATATTAAACGATATTTGTATTTTCAAGAAAAAAAAATTTTAATGAAGTTCCTTCCAAAATCTCCTATAAAAACAGATCATAACTTTTTAAAAGCAGCAACAGATATTTCTACACTCATATATGTAGCAGAATTGTTCACAATACCTAAAAGGTAGAAGAAAGCCAAGTGTCCTTGGACTGATGAATGGATAAGCAACGTGTATCTATACAATGGAAATTCGGGACTGGGGCTGTGGCTCAGTGGTAGAGCGCTTGCCTACCATGTGTGAAGCACTGGGTTTGATCCTCAGCACCACATAAAAATAAATAAAATAAAGGTATTGTTTCCATCTACAACTAAAAAAAAAAAAAATTTAAAAAGATGGAAATTCTGACACATGCTACAAAAATAGTTTAACATTGAAAAGATTACACTAAAGTGAAATAAGACAATCATAAGAGGACAAATCTTGTGTGATTTCACTCATGAGGTACCTAGAGAAGTATCGCATTCAGAGACAAAAAGAAAAAATGCTGGTTGTCCGGCTGGTGGAGGGAAAAGTGGGAAGTTATTTTATGAGTGCAGAGTTTCATTTTGCAATATGAGGAAAATTCAGGGGTGAGAGGGTTGGTAATTTGCATAACAATGTGAATTTACAGCTGGGGTTGTGGCTCAGCTGCGTGCGCCTAGCACATGGGAGGCCCTGGGTTCAATCCTTAGCACGCATAAAAATAAAGATATTGAGTCCAACTACAACTAAAAGATAAATTTTTTTTAAAAAAAATGTGAATTTACTTAATACCACTGAATTGCACCCTTAAACATGGTTAAAATGGTTAATATTAAATTACATAATACTTATGTATAAAATTATTATTATAATTTTCAGGGGTGTGTATCAGGGATTGAACTCGGGGGCTCTCAACCACTGAGCCACATCCCCAGCCCTGTTTTGTATTTTATTTAGAGATAGGGTCTCCCTGAGTTGCTTAGTGCATTGCTGTTGCTGAGGCTGGCTTTGAACTCACAATCCTCCTGCCTCAGCCTCCGAAGCCACTGGAATTGCAGGCATGTGCCACCATGCCCATCAATATTTTATCATAATTTTTAAAATGCTCCCATAGCATCTGTTTTTCAAACTATCAAAATCACCTTTTCATCTATTTTAAAGTATACAATTCAGTGGTTTCTGTATATTCACAATGTTGTGTGACCATTTGCACTAATTATTAAACACTTCCCTCTCTCCCCATAAAGAAATCCTTTACCCATTAGCAGCTGTTCTTAATTCTCCCATCCCCATGCAATCAGTAATCTACTTTCTCTCTATATAGGTTTGCCTATTTGGAGTTCATTTCATATGAAAAGAATCATACAATATGTGCTCTTTTGTGTCTTGACTTTTTACTTAGCATTTTTTAAGGTTCATCCATGTTGTAGCATGTATCAAAATTTATTTCTAAGGTTGAATTATATTCCATTATGTGTGTGTAATTTTTGTTTATGCATCAGTTGATGGACATTTGGGTTTTTCTCTCTGGGATTATTATGAATAGTGCTCTGTGAACATATATGAATATGTTTTCAGTTCATTCTGGATGGGAGTAGAATTTTAGGGTTATGTGCTAATTCTGAGACATTACCAGTTTTCCACAACCATGGCACTCTTCTTAATTCCTATCAGCAATATAGAATGGCTACAATTTCTCCACATCCTTGCTAGTACTTGTTATCTTCTGTTTTGTTCTTTATAGCCATCCTATTGGGTTTGAGGTAGAATCTCATTACAGTTTAGTTTGCATTTCCCTAATGATGTTGAACATCTTTTCAAGTGCTATGTTTGCCATTGATAGTTTCTTTGAAGAAGTATGTTGAAGTCCTTTGTCTATTTTTTAATTGAGATATTTGTCTGTTGATGAATTATGCAAGTTCTTTGGAAATTCTGAATGATAGAGTAATAGCCATTGATGGATAGAAGTTTTAAATTTTGACAAAGTCAGCCTTGGTTTTTTTTCTTTTGTTGCTTGTGTTTTCTAAGTCATCTAAAAATACTTTTTCAAATCCAAAGTCATGAATATTTACCTTTCTGTTTTCTTCTAATAGTTTTGTAGTTTTAGTTCTTATGTTTAGGACTTCAACCCATCTCAAATTAACTTTTGTATCAGGTAGGGGTCAAAGTTTACATTTTGGCATGTGGATATGCAGTGATTTCTGTACCACTTTTTGAAGAAAACATTCTTTCCCTATCAAATTGTCTTGGTACCCTTGTCAAAAATCAGAAAACGGTAGATAATATGAGTTTGTTACTGGACTTTTAATTCCATTCCATTGGTTTATATGTCTATCATTATGCCAGATCTATACAATTTTGATTGCTATAGCTGTATAGTAAGTTTTGAAATTAGGAAGTGTGTTCCTTCTTGTCAACATTGTTTTACCTATTTCATATTCCTTTTGATTACATATGAACTTTACTTTTGACTTTTCCATTTTTGCCAAATTAAAAAAAGATTTTGATATGCATTGCACTGTAACTGTAGATGGCTTACTTCAGGTTGTATGCAAACTTAACAGTATTAAGACTTCCATCCATGAACATGGGATTTTTTTCACTTTATGCCTTTATTTTTTTCAGCAATGATTTGTGGTGTTTAGTGGATAAATATTCCACCTTCTAGCTTAAATTTATTCCTGCACAAATGGAATTGATTTTTAAAAATTTTTTACTTATTCTTTATAGTTATACATGACATATTTATACAAACATGGAGTATGCCTTATTCTAATTAGGATCCTAGTCTTGTGGTTACACATGATGTAGAGATTCACTCTGTTATATTATAGATATACATAGGAAAGTTAAGTCCAATTCATGTGTTTAAGACTTCAACATAATGATTAAGTCCGAACCATGTCTTGCCTATTCCTGTCCCCCCACCTTCCCTTCATTCCCCTTTGTCTAATCTACTGAACTTCTATTCTTCCCTTCCCCTCCTTGTTGTGTGTTATCATCCACACATCACAACATTCAGAACAACAACAAAAAAAAAAAATTGTGTTTTTTTTTTTTTTTTGGATCATTTTGTTTAACAATAGTTTCCACATCCATCCATTTTCCTACAAAAGGCATAAAGTCATTTCTTTTTATGAATAAATAATATTCCATTGTGTATATATATACCAAATTTTCTTTTTTGGTACTGGGGATTGAATCAGGGACACTTGACCACTGAGCCTCATCCCCAGCCCTGTTTTGTATTTTATCTAGAGACAGGGTCTCACTGAGTTGTCTATTGCCTCATCATTGTTGAGGTTGGCTTTAAACTCACAATCCTCCTGTCCTGAGCTGCTGGGATTGTAGGCATGCACAAAATTTCTTTATCCATTCATCTGTTGCAAGGCACCTGGGCTGGTTCCATAGCTTTGCTAATGTGAATTGAGCTGCTATAAACACTGATGTGGCTGAGTCACTGTAGTATTCTAAGTTCTTTGTGTATATACTGAGGAGGAGTGGGATAACTGTCAAATGGTGGTTCCATTCCAAGTTTTCTGATCCTGTGCTTTTCTTTGTCAGTAGATGGTGTCTTCAATTTCATTGCTTGAAATATATCTGTTTAAATTTCCTGTCCTCCAAGTTCTCTTTGGGTAGGTCAATATGTCTAAAAATTTGTTGATGTCTTCAAGATATTCTATTTTACTGGAGTATAAGTTTTCAAAATAGTTTCTGATTTTGTATTTCAGTAGTATCCATGGTGACATTTCCTTTTTCATCATGAATTTTAGAAATTTTAGCTTTTCCCCCTCTTTCTCTTGGTTAGTATGGCTAAAGGTTTATCAATTTTATTAATTTTTTTAAAGAACCAACTTTTTGTTCATTTTTTTGAATTTTTTATTTATTTCAATTTTATTGAATTCAGCTCTGATTTTAATTATTTTCTGCATTCTACTGCTTTTGGTGTTGATTTGTTTTTCTTTTTCCAGGTTCTTGAGATATAATGTTAGGTTATTTATTTGGTGATTTACTATTCTTCTAATGAATGAGCTCAGTGCTATGAACTTTCCTCAGAGAACCGCCTTCATAGTGTTCCAGAGATTTTATTTTATCGAAAGCAGATCTCTTTTATTCTGTTTTCCTCTCTATTTTGAAAATTTCAAATATTCAAGTTTAGACACACCAATAGTGGGGTTATCATGTAAGTGACAGTGTGATCTCTCCCTGAGTCAGTCCAGATATTTAAAGAATGTGAGAGCCCTGAAATCCTCAGGTAAAGATTTTCAAAGTAAAAAAGACTTGTATATGTGAGATTAATTTATTTTTTCTTGCTGTGCTGTTTAGGGAGGAACTTGTTAGGAACACAGGGTGGCAGAGTGCCAGAGCAGACAAGGTAGCCAGCTGTTGAGGTCCCATAGCAACTTGAATTAAAAGCAACTGTTTTTTTCCCTTTGGTCTTAAACTGGTTTGGGCCATTCGCCTCTATTTTACATTTCAGATGCAAGCCTTGGAGAGAGAGAGCTGGCAGAACCTAAGACATAAAGGAAGCTACTATTGTGAGCTTAAGAGGCAAAAACCTCATATATAAAGCATTTTAACCATTTTTCCCTTTTGGAAAACAAATCGCTTAAGGTGTGGTGCTATAGTTCATGTTTTTCCTCTGGTGGGATCTAAACAGTCCCAAATTAATGACTACAAAGTAAAAATTGACATGAGAATTTCATCTGGACCCTCACTGATACAGTGAGTATGCAGCTGCTTTCCCACCTTCTCCTAGGTATCTAAAGTGCCTTCCTCTAGGAACCAAGGGCAAGTTTAAAACTTCAGCAAGTTGATGACTTTTAATCAATGCCCTCAAGCTTTAAGCATTACTCTAAGCATTTGCACATTAAGGTCCTCTTGTGAGAACCTGAATTCCCCATGTTTCACACCAGCTACTTGCCGGGTTTCTGTTCTCCGACTAAAAGGCTCAGGGGTCACTCTAGTTAAACTGAGCTAACTGGGCTGCACGAAATAACCACACAAGAGACACAAATACCTTTTTCTTTGGGGTCACTGTGACGGCTCCTCTGACCTTAAGGGTCCGCAGGAAGAGAGATCGAGAGCATGCGCTGACCCCTTTTATTGAGGAGAAGCTATTCAGATGAGGCAAGGGGTCAGGTTTCAGGGGGCTGAGTCTATCTTCATGATGTCCACTGTCAGCAGGTTGACTGACACCTGGGTAGGCCACACCCAAGGGAACAGTAAGAGAAGGGGACACACGGAAGGCACTTCCATGGAAAATTCTATCCTAAACAGGGCAAGGGGTTATATTACAAAGGAACAGGTGAGCGTAGTTTCACCCATGGGGCTGTAGCAAGACACACCCATGCACCAGACACCGACCCTCGCACCCAAGAAGGGTGAGGAAAGCTCTGCCACGTTTTTGCAACTGAGTGCCTCAGCACCCAGCCAGGGAGTGTAACCCAGTCACATGTAAGGTTGGTCTCCCACAGCTACTGATACCCTGCTATTGATATTTGCTCCTTACTTGCAACCTCTTCTTTGGTCACCTCAAAATTTTGCTATGCTACACAGTGACCTTTTCTTTTATTGGGATCTCAAAATTTTATACATTCATTTTTCCAAGAATGTTCTCATCTAATTATTCTTTTTCAAGTTCCCCTGTACTCAAGCCCCTCGTTGGGCACCACTTGCTGCGACCTGCACAGCAACAACGAAGGATCTCGAGTAGGGGTGACCTGAGATCAAGAAAAACACAGACATTTTTAAGGAAAACTGGGACCAGGTGGGATACTGCCCTCCAATGGAGGAACAGTGACCCCGGAACTAGCTCAGCAGGTTTATTATATAGGGTCTCATAACCAGGAATTTTCACTATAGAGGCTTTGTAGATTGTTCAAGGCTTGTGAGTTTTCAAGAGGCTTCTTTGTGCACTAAAAACTTAGAAACATTTTTGTGGCTAGCCTGCTGTACCGAGAAACCCCATTGTACTGGAATGTCTGAAAACTACTGACGTCAGAGCTGAGTATCAAGGCTGTTTGCACCCTGGCCTTTTGGCAAGGAATGTTTCCCAGGCTTGGGCTTTTATCTGCACTGCAGGATCAGCTGATGGCCAGGGCCCATTCACTCTCCATACAGGCTACCTTCCCTGGCTAGCTGGGACTTATTAAATAAAATATATGCCTTTATCTCTCAGCACATCATTTGTCAGATTATTTTATATATTTAATCTGGATTGAATCTATGACCATTGTACTTACCAATGAACTTTTTCTTGTAATTTATCCTTTTGTCTGTGTCCTTAGCAGTGGTTTGCAGTATCTATGACCGTTTGACTTCATGGGGTACTTACTCTATATGTGGTAGGTCCAGTCACAGGGGTCATAAATGTCCCCATGGGAAATGAGAGGAGAGAGCCCAGCCTGAGTTCCTTGTTCCCTGGAGCAGATGCCTGATGCTGCCACCTTTGAGATTCAAAGCCCATGGGCCCCAATCTCTTCAAATGATTTGATTCTGTTCTGTCTGTTGTCCAGGAAAATGGTTCTCCTATATGAACCTAGATATGAAATGTGGATTGTGATCTTTGTCAGTTCTGTGGTTGAGGCAGAGACTATCTTAACTAGGTCTCTCTCAAAGCTTTTCTTTCTTCCCTGTTTATGTTTCCCTGGGCTGTCAGCGTTGAGACCATAAATCTCCCATTTCAGAATCCATTGCTACTGCAGGTGTGGCTCTGCTGGGTGACCCATGCTACCCACTTCACTGCAGCGGTTCACAGAGACTTTTGTGTCCACTGGGAAGAACTGCACACAGGTCTGTAATACTAACACACATGGGCCTGTAATGCTGTCAGCTGTGGATTGTTACTATTTTAGTTCCAAAAATGATTTTATAACTTGATCAAGAGCAATATTTTTACTTCAGAGTTCTACTATCATGTATTATTCTCATTGTTGTAGGTCACACCGTTGTCTTTGACTTCCTTCGCCAGCCTATTGAATGAATGTTTTGCAGATGCCTGTCTGTCTGTCCTAAACTGAAAAAGACAGCCACACTGCACACACATGGAGCAGCGAAGACCAATCAAAGCAGGCTCTTAATGCAACTATAGACTTTGCAAAATTATTGTTTAAAAATCTTCATAATAGCATCATTGTACTTCCTGAGCATGACACATCGAGAGTTGGTCTTTTATGTTGGTGAAATAGTGTTGCTGGGTCTTTCCTCCCTGTCTACTAGTGTGTGCAAGTTCACATTAATGCTGTGCTCAATGTCACACCAGGACACCCAGGTGATTCCACTGTAGGTGGTTAATAGTATGAGGGCCGTGCTGTTTCCTCATCTAGGTTTCTAACAGGATGCCCTGCTGGTCTCTGTTGGATGAACTAAGGAGGATTCTTTAGCTTCTTCTGGACCTGGCTTTTGTATTCTGCACCCCCCCGCCCCCCCCAGTGCTATGGTTCCAGGTGTGAAGGGAGGCTGAGCCTGCCTGCTTTGGAAGGCAGCACTCTTCCTGAAGTGGGAGTGGTCCTTCTTTTTAAAAGCCAACATATAGGCCCAAGGTAGATACACAAAAGTGGGGAAGAGCTATAGGGGAGTTAGTGGGGACCAAGGATTAGGGAGTTGGAACATTAATAAGCACAGCAATTAATTTGGGGTTAAAAGAATAAAAAGCTTTGCTCTTTCCAAAATTTTAAAACTTGAAAATGTTATGAAAAAGTCCATGAAACTTGGAGGAAGAATAATGTGAATGTTATTAGTCCCTTCATACCACAGCAAGAATTTTTTTCTTTTTGACCTTACCTGAGATTGGATCCATTGGATGGAATCATTTAGAATCCTCAAGAATGCTGAACATGTAAAGATAGATGCATTCAAACTATTTTACTGCATTATGTGTATTAGAATATTTAGGTCTTTGTTATTGTGATTTTTGTCTTGGGGAGAGTTCACTGGTGATTTCGTCATTATGTGTGAGCACGAGATGGCAGTGTGGATTTTTAAGATTAGGCCCAGAGCAACAAATTTCAAATAATTAAAAAAAAAAATCATTTTTTTAGTTGTAGTTGGACAAAATACCTTCATTTATTTATTTTTATGTGGTGCCTCAGCCTAACCCTAACCCAGGATCCAACCTAGGGCCCCGCACGTGCTAAGCGAGCGCTCCACCGCAGAGCCACGACCCCAGCCCTCAAGTAAATTAACTGTGCTCGTGGTGCTATACTTGGTACCTCTTATAACTGAAAGTTCATTCCCTTTGACCAATATTACCCCCTTCAATCTTCCCCACTCTTCAGCATCTGGTAACCACTGTTCTACTCCTTTACCTAGTCCTTTTTATTTTTTAATTTGTTTTGCTGAGGGTCTTCTCACTAAGTTGCTAAGGCTGGCCTTGAATTTTTGCTTCTCCTGCCTCAGCTTCCTGAGTCCCTTGAATTACAGAATTACTGATTACAGGGGTGAACTACCACACTTGACTATTGGGACTTATTTTATGACCTCAAATTTACTGGAGCAGAAACTCGTGTGCAAAAATATCTGCAAGAACCAGTGCCTGTGTAGGTAAACCTAAACTGCAATCCATGAATTTCTGGAGGCTTGGTATGGACAGATAATATCAATTATTGAGATTGCCTTATTCTTTATTATCTCCTTCAGATTTGAGTCCAAATATGCTTCTCCCATTAAAACTTTGAAGTGCGGGCTAGGGAGCCTCTGGACCGAGGCGCCCCAGTCTCCCACCTGGCAGTTGCCCGCGATCCCGTCGCCCGCTCTGCCTCCCCGCAGTTTCCTACTTCCCGGCACCCAAACTCCGACTCACTAGAAAACACTCAGCCTTGCCCCGCCGCACTCCTCCAGGCCCAAGCTCGAGGCTGCCGGCCCCCGTCCCTTCGCCCACCCGGTCCACACAGCCCCGCCGGAGCCCGGGAGAAGGGCCTCCGTATTGCGCACGTCCTCGCGAGCCGGGCCGGACTGCTGACCCTCTCAGGGCCGGGCAGGCCCACGGAGGCCCAGATGGGCAACTGCTGGGAGTCCGGCCTGCCGCCCGCGCACAAGCCGCTCCCGCAGCCTTCAAGGCCCTGCAGATCTAGCGGCCCGGGCCGCGCCCCGTCCGCCCGCGTCCCGTCCGCCCGCGCCCGCCAGTCTTCCAGAGCCTCGGGGAGGCCGGGGTAGGGGCGCCGCGGCGGAGCAAGGGCGGCGCCTGAAGGACTCTAGGGCGGCGTGGGTTAGGAGCCCGGGCCCCGCCCTGCACTGTTTCCCTCCAGGTGCCGGGCGCTGACCAGACCTGGCAGAGGTGAAAGCCGGGCCCAGGGTTCCCCTCACCGAGACAGGCGCTGGGGGTCTGCACTGCTAACTGACAGGGCCGTGCTAGTGCAGGGAGAGCTGGCTCTGCGGGGGGCGGGGCGGGGCGAAGGCGAGCACGTGGGCGTGCATGGGGCGGGGCTTAGACGGGGACGCGGGTGTGCCGAGCCGCGGGAGCCGTGAGGTGGGGCGTGGAGCGGGCGTGCAGTGGGGCGGGGCTGCGCGGCGTGGTGGGTGTGCGTGGAGGCGGGGCGAGAAGGTGGGTGTCCTGCGGGGCGGGGCCTGGAGCGGGGCCTGCCCTCGCCGTGACCTCTGGACTCCTGTGCGTGGGATGCTGGAGTTGGCGGGCCGGTCGCACCGTGGGACCCTGTGGGAGCCGTGGGCCTCGGGGTGGGTGCTGGAGCTGAGGTGATTTCCGATCTGGTGGGTTGGACTCCCAAGAAAAACCTGACGTCTCAGGGATTCTTTCTCCGTTCGGGTTCCGCTCCGCGCGGCGCCGAGGAGGAATAATGGCTGCCACCTACCAGGTAGCTGGGCCTTTTCTGGCTTTCTTTATTGTGGCTGTCGATTTTTCTGTTTTGATTTGCTTGCTTGCTTAAAAGTCTTGCCCGATTTACCCTGGAGTTAAGTGGGACCGAGTGACCCGATTTCTAGTGTTTACTGTGGGGAACGATGTTCGGGGGGTGAAGGCCCCGTGCATCGCACCCGACCCCAGCGTTCCACCATAATTTGACCAGAGTTTGGGATTTAGCCTCTCGTCTTTTCAGTTTATTGATTTTTATTATAAAATTATATTGTCTTTTTCGAGGATTTGGAAAATACACAACATAACAAAGAAGAATGTTAGAATTCCAGTCTCCAAACGATCACCATTAATATTTTGATGTAGTTTTATTTCATTCTAGTGTGTATACTTATACTATTTTTATGGTTTTATAATCAACAGTATTGTTTAAATTTACATTGTAACTTTGTCTTTAAATACTTAATGAAATCAACGTTTTCATAGTCACATAATATTTCTTTGTGCAATGATTTTTTTTTTTTTTTTTTTTTGCTTTCATTATAAAACATATGGAGAATTTACTAAGAAATACAGAGTAGGGCTGGGGCTCTAGCTTAGTGGTAGAGCACCTCTTGCACTCCTGAGCCCCTGGGTTCGATCCTCAGCACCACATAAAAATAAACAAACAAATAAATAAATAAAATAAAAAATAAAAAAGAAATACAGAGCACACTCCGGTAACCATTGGCCCTGGCAATACAGAAGACTGCAAACACTTCAGTAACCCAATCAAGACCCTTCTTCCCTCTGACACGTTTTATGATAATCAGTTTTTTCATTATAGTTTTACCTACCAAGTTTGCATCAATAAATGATAACATGTGTTTTTACTTTTTGTTAACTTTATGATATGCCTCAGTAAATGATACCATTTATTCTTTTTGTTAACTTTATGTAACCGTTTCTATCCTTTCATATTATGCTACTTTTAACATTATAATTAAATCTGGTTTTTTTTTTTTCATTTTGTTGAGTAGCATACCCTTACATGAAATCAGTTAATTTATATGTCCTTTACATTGTTGATGATTACTTGCCCCCCCCTCCCAATTTTGGGCTATTCCATATAATGCTGCTAGAACATTTTTGCACATAACTAGCAATGAACAGGAATTCACATTTCTCTAGGATTATACATTTAGGATGGAATTGCTGGGTAATAGAATATGCCTGCCTGTGTCAGCTTTTTTTTATTTAATTGCCAAGTACTTCAAATAGTTGTGCCACTTTGCAGCTTTCCTAGCAGTAAACAGTTTCCTTGACTCTTAATTCCTTGTTTCTACATCAGTATGTATTATTATTCCTTCATCTTGGTTTCCTTTAAGTTTTTATTGAATACTAACAAAAGTAGAAAAAAAGTGCAAGTATATGAATGTGTGGTGAATTTTCACTAACCTGATTCCTGGTAACATCACTCAGATCAAGTAAGAGAAAATTACTGCATGGTGCAATGAGACAGATATTATTACTCTCTTTACATGTATGATTATACTACAGGTGTGACTGCATCACAGCCAGAGGAATGAAAAGTTGTGCTCCGTTTGTGTACAGTTTGTCAAAATAATTCAGCTGTCATGTATTACTAATTGGAGCAAATTTTAAAATTAAAAAAAAGGGAAAAATTACCAAATTTCATTCCTACTTCTACTTTCCCACCACTTTTCCCTGCCCCGCAAGGGTAACTTGTTCTGACTTCTACCATTAAATTGGTTTCTGAACTTCATATAAATAGAATCAAGTAGTGTATGCTCTTTTGTGTCTGGTTCCTTTATGTCTATATTTTGTTTCAGCATCATTCATGTTGCTGTATTTACTTGAAATTCACACATCTTCCTTGCTGTGTGTTATTGTTTGAAAATATGCTCTGTTCATTTTGTTTGTTTGTTTTTTGTTTGCAGTGCTAGAGATTGAACCCAGGGCCTCACCATGCTGGGTGAGGGTTCAGCAGGTATGGGCTGTCCAGTTCTGATGTTGGCAGTCATTTGGATTTCCATTCTTTGGTTATTGTAAGCATCTTTTTAGAGATTGGAAAATATACAAACTAACAAAGATTGTTAAAAATCCCAATCTGTAAGCAACTACTGTTAATATTTTGAACAATGTTTCATTTGATCAATATTATACATTTTAGAATCAGTGTGTCAATTTCTATTTAAAAATCCTGCAGCCAGGCACAGTAGCAAGGCCTGCAATCTCAGCAACTGGGGAGGCTGAGGCAGGAGAATCACAAATTCAAAGACAGCCTGGGCAACTTAGTGAGATCCTATCTAAAAAAAATAAATAAATAAGAAAAGGGCTGAGATATAGCTCAGTGGTAGAGCATCCCCCCCCAAAAAAAATCTTCCAGGGATTCTGTTTGGGTTATGGGGGAAACCTTACTCATGGTACTGTGGCACAGCCAAGTGGTTAATTCAACCACTGTCACAGAAGTTGAATTAACACATTATCACAGCTGCTGATTTGAGACTGTGGAAGAAGAAATTAATGAAGTAAGCAGAGTAAAGCCCCTCTCCCCTAGAATATATGTCCAGTAGCCAAAGGGGGGGGGGGACAATAATTTTTTCTAAATGATAGATGTATGAACTAAACCTGGATATGGGGAGAGAAAGTAGAGAACTAAAACAGAAGTTCACAAACAGAAGCCCAATGGAAACTAAACACACTAAAAGAATTTATACAACAAAAAAGATGAAAATATGTAGCTTTTGCACTTTCACAACAAAGTTAACTTTTAATATTTATCACAATGCACAGAGAAAATTGGCAAATCTGTGGGACTGAAAATCAATATTGGAGCTCAAACTATAGTCATACTTGGAATTGCTTCAAAATTAAACAAGGTACTCCCTATAATTGTAAGGGAGTCACTGAATACAAAATAGAGAAGAGGCATGCCTCACTTAACCATAGATGTATTTGTTTTATAAATTCCTCACAGTCTTAGCACCCATTGCCCCAAAACATACCATAACAGGCATGGGTGCTCCAACCTAGTAAGCTGTAAATTAAAATCAAGTCTGGCATTTACATTATTAGTCTTAGCAAAATGGCGTCCTGTGGACCTTTACCTCCAGTTAAAATAGTTAATGTGGTTATATTTGTTTCTGATTATTTCTGTAATTACTACAAACATTGGCTTAAAAGACAAAATTTTTTATCTTCTACTTGTGGAGATCAGAATTCCCATGTGACTTTCAGTGTATCCACAGTCTCATGCCCTCTGGAGCCTGTATGGGCGGATCTGTCTCCTTGCCTTTACCATCTTCTAGAGGCCGCTCATATTCCTTGGCTTACTGCCTCATTCTCCTGGCCAGCAGCATAGCATCTTGAAGTCTTCCCCTGACTCTGACCATTCTTTCTTTCTCTTGACTAAAAGGCCTAACAATCACATTGTGCCCACCTATATAACCCACATAATCTCCATCCCAACAGCCTTAATTTTATCACATCTAGAAAAGTCCCTTTACTAAGTAACATTTTCATAGTTTCCAGGGACTAGGGAATGGATGTCTTTAAGGGGCCATTATTCTCTGCCTATCACAGTGACCTGATATAAATTAAAATAGGGCTTTTAAAGATTGAGGCCTAATATCTAAGACCTATTTGGAGGAGGGGTGTTTACCTCCAGTACTCTGCCCTTTAACTGCATAATTTGACTTCTTATTAATCTTGGAAAGTAGAAATGGTGCCTCATGGTGGATCCTACAAACCTAATGCTGTGGTCCCATCCATTTAAGCCCCCAGACCCAATATTATAAAAATTACTTACTCCATTCAGGCAGTGACTGGTAAATATTTCAGTATTACAGATTTGTCCAATAAATTCTGATTGGTGCCTATTTCAGCAGCCACTAAGTCACAGTTTGTCTTTACCTCAGAAAGGGCATGACACATCTTATCACAGTACCTGGAGTTTATTGCCATGTTTTTAAAAGAAACTCATCATGTGTGTCAGTTTTTCTAGTAATACATCAATACTGTCATATGCCTATTAATGACATTTTCCTCATGGACACATACATTAATTCTTTTGCTTTTCTTCTAAAACGTGCCTTTTAAAGCCTTTTGGGATGACCCAAAGTGATTTGACTAACTGATGTTTGGCTGTTACAGGATTTTAATCTGAGATTCACTTTTACATATTATACTAGGTCTTTGATTCAGTAACCCCAGTGACACTTCCTCTTTGGGGAATGGAAGATCTTTTGTCTTCTCATTCTTGTTTCACCTCCTTGTGATGATGGAACTAGTATTCCAACAGCTCTCCAAGAAGGGGGTACATATCATTTAGTCTGTACATATCTAGAAATGTCTTTATTCAACATGCTCACAAGGTTGATGGTTTGGGCATGGGATATTAGAAGAGTTGCTCCTCTGTCTGCCTTTCTATAGGAGTCTCTTAGGAAGCCCCTTGCCATGCCACCTCTGCATCTATTATTGAACCTGTTTTTCTCCCTGGGAGTTTTAGGTTTTTGTTTTTATACCAGGTATTATTTTTTTAATATTTATTTATTTATTTAGATGTAGTTGCACATGATACCTTTATTTATATGTGATGCTGAGGATCGAACCCAGGGCCTTGCACTTGCTAGGCAAGTGCTCTACCACTGAGCCACAACCCCAGCCCCTATACCAGGTATTATAAAAACTTTATTTTTGATGTAATTTTGTAAAGAATCTCAGAATTTGTCCTTTCTAAGGCATCGAGAAAGAAGGGAAAAGAAATACTTATTAGAACTTATTTTGCCACGAATTTTGTTGGGTTGCCTGCACATATGCTACTTTTTTTGTTATATGAGATTCCACAGTTTGATTTTGCACATACTGAGACATGTCTGGATTGTGTAAATACCCATTTGTAAAAAAATTGCTTGGAGAAATGGAATGTTTGAGGACCCGAAAACCTGCTTCAGTCACTCATTTCCTTAGATTTCCCCATCTCCAGATTTTTGTCACATAATAGTTCCCCATTTCATTCTGCTTGTCTTACTTCTCTGTGCACACTGTTGCCTTCTGCCTCTTCATGTTTGCCGTTTCAGAGGGTGGTGGTGTTCAGTGATGTTACTGTAGACTTCTCCCAAGAGGAGTGGGAATACCTGGACTCTGTGCAAAGAGTTTTATACAGAGATGTGATGCTGGAGAACTACAGCAACCTGGTGTCAGTGGGTAAGGCTATCTGCCCCACAGATTTCAAGATCTGTTAGGAATGTCTGCTTTCTACATTGTGAATTATTTAGCTGCCTTTAAAATAACTCTGAATTTGTGCTTTCCACTCACAGAGTTTGAACTTTGTGGAGATGGAAATAGGTGGCTTCATTACAGTGGAAATTTTTCTGGTTTTCTGTGTCTCTTCCTATAATTTCACTTATTTCTTTAACAAATGACTAGAAATGAATTCTGGGACATCCCAGCATAACTGTTTTTTTTTCCTGTAAACAGGACTTTCTATTTCTAAACCAGCTGTGATCACCTTATTGGAGCAAGGGCATGAGCCCTGGACAGATGGTCCAGTGCCAGCTAAAAGCCAGTCCTTACATAAGTGGCAGAAATCAAGAGTGTTGAAGAAGAGCAGTACAGGTGGTAATCCATCTATCTGTGAGGAGGTGACACCTTTGAGTCTGGAAGGTGAGCCTTGTAGACCTTGATCTATGGATCACTTTTACTTTTTTAACCAACCAGTCTTCTTTTACTCCCTTGAAAATTATTGCATCTACATTTGTATTTAAGTATTTTCTTAGCTACTGGAGGAATACAAAAAGGTACTCCTCCAAGTCACCAGTAGACGGCGCCTTTTCTCCTAGGACCAAATTTAGAATCACCTCAAGTGCTTCTTAGCTCTTGGTGGCTATGGGGCAGATTCCAGAAGAAAGGCCTCAGACATAGTAAGATAGTTCTACATTGATTGGTGCCAGTAGCCCTGGAAGTTCATGCCTGGAATTCTCCTGGACCCTTCTGTGTGTGTGTGTGTGTGTGTGTGTGTGTGCGCGCGCGCGCGTGTGCACGTGTGTTGAGTTTAATCTGTATAATTTCTCTGTAATAAACTGAATCCATGAGTATAACTGTTCTGAGTCCTGAGTCATTCTAGTGAATCACTTATCTTAAGGTCTTGCAGACCTCCTGAATGTACAGCCCTATTCCTTTTGTGCAAAAAGGAAAAAGTTAACTCATTCTGTGATTACATAATAAGAAATGTAAAATATCTAGCGTATAAATAAATAGCCCTTCTATGGTTGCTGTTATGATGGAAGAATTTCTTACCTCAATTAGGTTGAAATGAGCAAAAGGTGTGGGTAAAGACTTTAACATGTATTCTGAGGTGTGCCTAATCCCAGCTACATGGAAGGCTGAGATAGGGAACCACAAGTTTGAAGCCAATCTGAGCAACATAGCTAAACTCTATCTCAAAAAAAAAAAAAATAAATAAAATGGACTACGAGAAAACTAGAGAAAAATACTCTAAGAACTCCAGAAGTCTATATAATGATTCCTATGAAACTGTTGCTGAATGCTAAAGCAAACATACATAGAATTAAGCCACATCAAGGCCAGCCAAAGAATGGCAGCAAGCTGTAATCTGAACAGTTCCAGAAGATAGCATAGAAAT
Source organism: Marmota flaviventris (assembly GCF_047511675.1). Lineage (NCBI taxonomy): Eukaryota > Metazoa > Chordata > Mammalia > Rodentia > Sciuridae > Marmota > Marmota flaviventris. Next base: position 72,823,350 of record NC_092513.1, read on the forward strand.
GAGAACCAGAATGTGCACTCCCTAGTATAGAATTAAAGTATTCTATAGAAAAATCTATCCTAGCCCTACCCTAACAGAGCTTAATAAAATCCATGAAAGGATCAAACATCCTTAAATCACCTGTCTACTAGAACAGAATACAAAAATCTTTGATAAAAATTAGCAAAGTTGGGCTGGGGTTGTAGCTCAGTGAGTGGTACAGTGCTTGCCTCGCATGTGTGAGGCACTAGGTTCGATCCTCAACACCACATAAAAATAAATAAATAAGATACTGTGTCCACCTACAACTAAAAAAAAAAATTAGCAAAGTTAAGCATTTGACAATATAATATTCTCGATTTCTAGCATTCAATTATAAAACACTAGATGTTGAAAAAGAAGAAAAATAGCATAAATAGTCAAAATAGTCAACAGAAGTGACAGATGGAATTAGCAGACAGAATGTTAGAACAACTCTTCTAAATATGTGTAATAAGTTAATGGATTTAGGGGAACCCCTCCATGTAATGGCAAGAGACTGGAGAGACTACCTGCAAACAGAGCAATAAGAACTTGTTTTATTCTCTTGCATCTCAAAATTTTAAAGTACATGCAACAGTAGTTTTTCAGGAACATGTCTGGATTCCAAGGAATAAAGACAGTGATTCTCGACAGACAGGAAACCAATAAGGCACTGTGATTGCCCCATCTTGCTTTGTTGAGAGAGTGAGTCTTAGGATGCAGCTCAGAGAAGTTGGAAGAGCCCAACAAATTCCATGAGTAGAGAAGACGGAGCTGAGTCCAGGGTGATCAGGCAGCACATGTTCAGAGGAGCACAAAAGGATGAGCTGCAGAGTGAGGGAAGACTAAAGATCTGCAGAAGGGCTCCTTTGAGAGTTCAACAGATTACTGGTAAGCAGATGGGGAAATACCTGAGGCTTCCAGAACCATTTGGAAGGACTAGAAGGACCTATGCCCAGCACTCACACAGCCAGGAAAATACCTGCTCCCACTATCCAGACAGACTGAAAAGCCTTACAACTTTTCATGCACTGATGAGACTGCTCCACAGTGTCTTACCTCAACTGTCAGGCCATGGAACTACTCTAAAAGAAAGATCTAAAAGGATCAGGTGACAACTTTCAAGTAATTTAATGATCTCAAAGCTTATTTAAAGGAATACAAAATCTAGTACTCAACAAGACAATTCACAATGCCTCATGTTCAATACAAGATTACTGTGTATGCCAAGATAGAAAAAGGATCCATAATGAGGACAATTTTTGTTAAAACCAACCAAGAAATGGTAAATATTAGAAGACATTTTTAAAGTTATAACTATATTCCAAGTGTTCAAAAGTTGAGCCAGACGTAGAACATCCTTTTAAGCACCCATATTGTTTCTAGAGTAGAAAAACAAAAAGCCTGCATTGGGTTGTACAGTGGATTCAATATTTCATGTTCAGAAAAGGTTGGTGAACTGGAAAGCAGCAACTGAAATGCAAAAGAGGAATGAGTGGATGTGACTTTTGGAATAACTTAGGCAACCTAATATACAAGTGTTTGGAGTATACTCCAAAGAGAACTGGCAGCAGAAAAAATATAAGAATGACCGAAAATTTGACAAAACAGATCCACAAGCTTCAAAGAACTTCAAATATAAGAAGCACACATATTTAAAGACTGTAAGACATAATCAAATAGCTCAAAGACTGTGTGAGCATCTCAGGTTTCATGATTTTTATGATCTTTAATCACATGGGCAGTTTCAATTATGGAAGCTAGTGTTTCTCAGTTGGTGTATACTGTACTTCAAGATCTGGAAATCTCATCTAAAATCAGTTGCTGCAAGGTGGTATTCATTGACTTTTATAATAGGCCCATCTATGTTCCACACAGAGGGGTTAGAGAACTTCCAAGCTTCTAACAAAGTCATTAAACTGGTAATCACTTTTTGTCCACAAAGTATTCTATCCTGTCAAATCAACCTGTATGAACTTGGACAGTTCTGTTGGTTCCCATTTAGCATATGCAATCCGTAGTGTTTAAATATTGAATTTATAGTTTCACAATACTAGGTAGTGCATTCCCAGTCAGATATAATGTCTAGTCATTTAATATATTTAGGTAAAGAAAATGTAAAGTCTGTTCATTCCAATTCTTATCCATGTTTCAGCAGTTCCACCAGTGGCTCTCATATCCTTACACTCTAACTCTGTCCCCCAATAGGGTTTCTCTAGTGGATGTTTGAATCATTCTGTTTTGTGTTTCCATGTCAAGGAGTTCCAAAAAGTTTCTTCCTCACCTCTTGGTCAATTTGTGTTTGTGCATTATGAGTACATAAAGCCTTTGTATTCCTAGCTGGGGGTTGGGCTGAGGGACCCTGACTCTTTCATCAATCTTTACCCTGTTGAGTCTGATCACACCATAATTTGATATATGTATGCATCACACAATGATTGTGCCTTGCAGCATTTTAAGTTCTTCTTGAATAATAAATAGCCCAAGTTTTGTTTATCACCCATCAGTGTTGAAGGACCAACACAGACTCCTACTGATCCACCTTCCTTCCAGTAGTATTGTACTGAGACGTTTGTTTGCTTTTCATCAATGTCCACCTTATTCATCCCATTTCTTAATTTAAAGACGAGTGTGGGTGTAACTCAGTGGTAGAGCACTTGCTTAGCATGCATAAGGCCCTGGGTTCCATCCCTAGTGCATGCGTGCATGTGCGCGCGCACACACACACACACACACACACACACAAAAACCTTTAAAGATTTCTACCCTGTTTGATGAGTCTCTTGAATCTCCCCTTTATATTTCTGTCTTTCTCCATTCTCTTGCACCTTACTCTAATTTCCATAACTGTTTCAGCATAATTTTTTCCTTTGGTAGCATCCCTGTGGCTGTAGCTCAGAATAGATGAAATGCAAGCTCGGCCCAGATTCTAGATCACAATAACAAAGGCATTTATTTTGTAGTTTGCTTATTTCATTTTAATTTGCTTTTCTTAATGTGTCTAGGGAGCCATCTAAGAACACAACATCATTTAAAATATTGTGATTAAATTACACAGCCTTTGGCTGTTAGGGCTGTGAACTACATTGGCAGGCAAGAGAAAAAAGAGAAGTCTGGTTGCATGTCCTACTGCTTAAAAAGCAGTCCACTTAGGTCAGCAAGTATGTGAAGGCCTTGGCTGCTCTGCCTGTGGCCCCAGCCCAGAGTGCAAGACAATTGTCTACTATTCAGGTATAGGTTAGAACTGCCAAATGTATTGTTTAAAGGCATGTAGAAAAATCTCATCTATGTGAAAGTCACTGCCATAAAGGTTCTGTTTATAGAATAAAGAGTAAATGTCATGTCATCAAAATTAAGAGAAGCTCAGGTGCCTTTTATAAAAAGCAACCTTTTGAAATTTAAAAACTTAAGTAGACTTGCTTGGTTGACAGAGAAGTTATAAGACAGCTCAAGAGCTTTCAGGCCTAAGACAAAGCTATGTTGCTTAGATGTTAAAATCTTGTAGTGGATTGTGCAATTGCTGGGTTGCCACCTAAAATATTTTAATGTAATCTATTGAAAACGATTTTACCAAACTGTAAGTATTAAAAAGTATATGGGCAAAAAAAAAAGTAAGTAGTGAACCAATTCATCAGGAAGTGGATCTGTTATTTCTGAAGTTCACTGATAACTTTTTACTTCTAATAACCAGCTGAGCATGAGTAACTACGATTCCAGTTTTGGATTAACTAGTTACTGAGAATCCAAATTTTGTCAACTGCTCTTTCAACCTTCCTTGTCCCAAGCCATGATTTCACCATGTGTCAGTGAGCCAGGATCATTTTAGCAACCCCACCTTTTGATACCAGCTGTAGTTTTTGAGATTACCAAGCCCACTCTTAGATTCAGGAGTTTACTAGATGTATTATCAGATTGCTTGAAGCTGTTTTAACCACATTCATGGTTTATTACACTGGAAGAATAGAGATTCAGATCAGCAAAGAAGGGGCACATAGGAGAGGGTCCAGGAATAATGTGGTATGAGCTATCATTTGTCCTTTTTCAGGGGAATCACATGGATAGCACTTTTTACTTTTTCTGAAACAATATGTGGCAATACACATGGAATACTGTCAACCAAAGCTTTTGTGTCCAAGGTTTTCATTAGATGTTAACAGACTATTTTATGTAACTTAAGCTCTGAGTTACTCCATGCTGCATAGAACGGAAGTTTTCAGGCTGTGCCTAAGCCTTTGTTACTCCATTTTGTAAAGCAATAGTTTGCTATAAGGTGCTCTGTTTTGTGTTTAAGGGCTGAGGTGTAATGATTCCACACCTTGTTTGTACAAATAGATAACCACTATCTACCTGCCATAACCATAGGCATAAGCTGATAAATAAATTGTGCTAGTAAGGATAACCACCTGTACTTGGGTGCAGTGGCACATGCTTATAATCCCAGCAGCTCAGGAGGATGAGGCAGGAGGATCACAAGTTCAAAGCCAGCTTCAGCAAAAGTGAGTGCTAAGCAACTCATTGAGACCTTGTCTCTAAATGAAATACAAAATAGGGCTGGGGATGTAGCTCAATGGTCAATCCCCAGTACCCCCTGCCCCCCAAAAATGACCACCTCTGAACTTATAAAATTAATCAGAAGCACATGGATACATGCGCATATGAAACTCACATCAGACAAAACATGAGCTCATCAAACATGCCAGACCACCAAATGATGCTACCCACTCACTCAAGACCCATAAAAGAAGGAGCATCCCAAGACAGGACAGAGTGGCTTCCTGACCCCATTCAGCCATAAATAAAATGAAATTATGTCATTTGCAGGAAAATGGGTGGAACTAGAAACCATCATGTTGAGCAAAATAAGTCAAACTCAAAAGGTCAAGGATCATACGTTTTCTCTCATATGCAGAAGCTAAAGAGGAAAAAGGAAAAGAAGGTGGTATAGATCTCCTAAAAATCAAAGGGAGTTCAGTAGAGGAAAGGGACTAGGGGGTTAGAGGGAGGGCAGGAACGGGAAAATGCCAGAAGTGATACTGGCCAAATCATATTGTTATATTGTGTGCATGTACAAATATGTAACAACAAATCCCAACATTATGTACATCTGCAATGTACCAATAAAAAATGTGGAAAACAAGACATACCACCTCCACCTATTAAACTAAGAAAAAATAATAAAAGCAAAACCTATAAATCTAAAAAAAAAAGAAATTAAGATTGGAACAAATGAAATTGTGATTGCCCAGTTTATGACTATCAGGTGATCCACAATTTTCAGTGAACTGCCACTGATGAAAGTGGTGTACCTGAGAATTTATTATTCTTCAGTAAAATCTGAAAATGTGGAAAGAAACAAACGTGTTTGGTCTATATTAATGACGTAGCATGCTCATGACACTAGGTAAATATAATATTGTCAGGGAGGACATATTCAAGCCTTAAGAGTTTCTCTACCAAGTGGCTGGCAAGGGTCAAACCTTTATTCAGGCTAGGTTAATCCTTTACTGCAGAGGATCTCAGAGTGACTCAGTGATTTGTCTCCAAATTTAAGCTTGTATTTTAGTGCTGGGATATAAAACAACCCAATTTTAATATTCTTACTATACCACATCACCCATTTTATTTTGTCCCACTTATCTGAACTTACAGATTTCTCCCACCATCTGTCACCAATGTAGCCATTGCTCCACAAATAATGTTTCATGGAATTCTTAAAGAAAAAAAAGCATTTTCAAGAAATTCACATATTTTGAAGTCCAACCATGGCAGTCTTCCCTAAGTCCATCCATTCCTGCATGACTCATTTGATGGTTTCCCTTAGGTTATAATCAGTCTGGATTTCTACCTTTTATCAGCCTAACTTCAGATCATTTCCAATATATTATTTATTAGCAAGCTTTCTGTCCTTTCACCTCAGAAATATCCTCTGGTTTTACTTATTTAATTCATGTCATAGGTATGATATTCCTCTCCTTTTTACAATACACCTGTATGGTAATATATTATAAAAATGTATAACCAAGCAAGCCTTCCTTCAATTTGGATGATCATGTAGGACAATAAATATTTGTCAATCCTCCCAAATAATTCAGTCATACAAATGTTTGAGAATCATTGACAATCTCTTATTCATTTCTTTCATCTTCCTATATGGATTTATTCATTCTTTGAAAGGCACAGCTCTAGTCAATAGTGCCTTACTATTCACTATTAGTTTATTTGAAAAGATTTTTTGTTTCTATCTTTCCAACCATAGAAGTTTTATTTCTCCCAAATTAAGAGAGGAGCAAATGTTTTATTTTTATTTCATTTCAGATCAACCATTGAAGTCTGCATCCAAGAATCAACCTTTAAAGGGAAAAATTAGTAATGTAAAATCATTCCCATTAGAGTTCATGGAAGGAATTATAAGGCCATGCTCAAGTGTCCAAGATATTTGGGAATGTAAAGACCAGTTTGAGGGACCATATTCTTATCAAGAAGCACATTTCAGCAAAGTAATAATCACCCGTGAAGATGTACCTGCTTTTGATCAGCGGGTATCTCTTACTCTATACCACAGATCTGGAAATGAGGAGAAACCATATTACTGTAAGGAATGTGGGAAGGCTTTTAGTCGTGGATCACAACTTACTCAACACCAGAGAACTCACAGTGGTGAGAAACCCTATGACTGTAGGGACTGTGGGAAGGCCTTCAGTTGTAGTTCAGCACTTTCAAGACATCAGAAAACTCACACTAGTGAGAAACCCTATGAATGTAAGGAATGTGGTCAGTCCTTTAGTTGTGGCCCATATCTTCTGCGACATCAGAGGATTCACACTGGTGAGAAACCTTATGAATGTAGACAATGTGGGAAGGCTTTTAGTTGGATGTCATATTTTTCTCAACATCAAAGAATCCATACTGGTGAAAAACCCTATGAATGTAAGCAGTGTGGAAAAGCATTTTGTTGGAAGTCCTATCTTACAAAACATCAGAGAATCCATACTGCTGAGAAATTCTATGAATGTAAGGAATGTGGGAAGGCCTTTAATAAGACCTCAAAACTTGTTCAACATCAGAGAATTCACATTGGAGAGAAGCCCTATGAATGCAAAGAATGTGGAAAAGCCTTTATTAGGAGCTCAAGCCTCATTCAGCATCAGAGAATTCACACTGGTGAAAAACCCTATGAATGCAAGGAATGTGGAAAGACCTTTAGTTGTAACTCATACCTTTCTCAACACCAGAGATTTCACACTGGTAGGAGACCCTATGAATGTAAAGAATGTGGAATGACCTTTAGTTACCACTCAAACTTCACCATACATAAGAAAATGCATACAGGTGAGAAACCCTATGAATGCAAGAACTGTGGCAAGGCCTTTACTAGGAGTTGGAACTTTATTCGACACCAGAGAATTCATAATGGTGATTAACTCTATGACTGGAAAAAAATACATACAGGATTTTTTGATGGTTCAGATTTTTTAAAACCTGAGAGTTAAAAAATAGTAGACCATCTTATAATGTAATTGTTAGGAAAAGCTACCAATGGCCTACAAAATTTACTAAGCCTCCCAAATTCCACACTTACAACCTTATTGTAAATATCAGAAAAGTTCTTATTTGAAAGTAACCATGTGAATTTATCTCCTTAAATCGACCATAGTTTATTCAGAATCAACTTTGCAACCATTTCAGATTTTACTATAAAAGTATGGATATGTCTAAATCAATAATTTAACCACAAATTCTTATTAATTTCTTTATTCCACATGTTTGCACTGCCTCCTGTTATTGACACATTATATTAATATTGACCTGTGTTTCAGGACCTTATTTGCCCTTACAGATACTCAAAGTATTTAAATATATAAATTTGATATTTTATATAACAGATTTATATCTGTTTGTTTTAAAAAGATGGACTTACTTTCCCTTTTATGAAAATATCATAAAATTTTATGTTATATAAAGAAGCACAAGGGAAAAATCTTTTATTTCTATCAAAAAATCCACTGTCAGTGGGATCCAATGATATGTGTTTATGAAATATTTACATGCCATAATAACATTTTTTACCTACCATTTCTGTGCCAAAGAAATTTTCCTGTCAGTATATAGATCTCCTATAACTGTTAATGGCTTCACTGGGTTCCCTATGATGCTGTATTTATCAAATACCTTTGATTGTTTGCCTCCAAGTTGGGAAGGTCATGAACAATGTCCTTTAAAAAATAAAAATTTTTCTAGACATATCTTTGTACATTTATCTGTTTTTTTTTCTTTTTTAGGAAAGTTTTTATTGCAAATAATACATAAACACAATTCTTGTGAAAAAAGATTTAAACATCAGAAATTCCTAAGTTCTTGTTTCATGCCTATCCTGACCCCTGTACACTTTCCAAATGTAAGCACTGTTATTAATCTTTAGGAATCAAAATCTTTTATCTATGTTTTAAAAACTGTTAATGTTTTATGATAGTATATTTATGCATTGTGAAATACAGGTGGAAATTCTACCTCATTGTGTGAGAATCAGTAAGTTTGTAAACCTAAAGTGCTTATTTGTTTTATAATAAATATTAGGCAAACGTTGGCCATCGGGATAATTATTTGTGGAATAGAATTTGTTGTATACCAGTTTACAGATTTCTTATGATGATTGTTGTACTATCGGTGTTATAAAAATTGGGGAGACTTTCACCAGCAACTTTTCTTTATTGAATAAAGTTTACCCTGAAGAATCAAAAGCACAAACTGACCCTAATATATATGAAGCATTTTACTCAGACCATAAGCTGCATAGATATTATGCAAGCCTGAAACGCTACATGGTGTAGCTGAGCACGACTTTCCAAAGAGCAGAAATAAGATGTAGAAATGTGTCTCTATAATCAGTTCTGGAAAAAAAGAATGGATGTCTAACCATGCTTTTTGACAAAATTATAACAAAAATCTTGATAATAGTATAGCATGAAACATCCAGAGATCCATTTATGGCCCATCTAAATAACCACTGGTTTGAAACAAATCAAGACTGAAATTACATAATCTTTGGAAGAAAATGAATGACAAAAGGCCTACTGTGTAGAAAATCCTGGAAGTACAGTAAATGCTACATGTCCTATTAAATATCTAAGCCTAAGTGCCACGCCCACCATCACCATCCAATCCCAGCGCTGCGCGCCAGCCCACGAGATCCACGACCACCGGCCGGCCCCGCCCATAGGACCGAGAGCCTCTGCGCAGAACGGCGCGGTAGCAGCCAATCCACAGCCGGAAGGCCCTGTCGGCGCAGAAGCGGCCTGGGCGCTAGGGCCGCCGGGAAGTGTAGTCCTGGGGTCGCAGCGCGGTCAGAGCCCGCACCCGCGGGACGGGTAAGGTAGGTGGATCCAGCTAAGTTGACTGCAGCTTGCGGGGCAGTTACGCTTCGCAGAGGTGGACGGTGTGAGTCTGGGGCCGGCGCCAGAGGCTCCGGAGGCTCTTCGGAAACCGAGCCTGGAGCGAGAAAGCGGTAGACGCGCCCCTGGCGGCGGCGGCAGCACTGGGCCGCCTGGAGGCGTCGGGTTTCCCCCAACAGAGCACGGCCTCCGCAGGGGAAGCCGTCCTCGGTCCAGCACGAGGCCCTCGCGGCGGCCTTACCCATCGAGTTGGGAAACTTCAGTCAACGAACTTTTGTTTGAGTTTCTAGAGAAATATATGCTCATTGAGAAAGTGCATTTAAAGGAAAAAAATAACAGCATCTCACTGACTTGTAGTGTTTAACTGTTAAAGGAGGCTTAACTTTGGAAATGTGTTTTATATCTTTTTTTTTTTTTTTTTTGGCTGTTGATGGACCATTTATTTTATTTATTTATATGTGAGAATCCAGCCCAGTGCCTCACACGTGCTAGACAAGCGCTCTAACATTGAGCTAGGGTCCCAGCCCCATATCATATATTTTTTAGTTTCATGCATTCGTACCCAGATATCTTAGTGTTTCCATTCCTCTCTATTATTTGCAGTGCACTGATCCTGTCACTATTTCATAGCTCTTACCTACTGTGCTCCCTTCCTTCTTCTCTCTCTCTCTCTGTCACATACACACACACACACACACACACACACACACACACACACGTTTACACTCACTTGTCTGAACCCTTGCTTGCAGTTCTCTGGCTCTGATTAAATACGGTTCTGATTAAAGTAAAATCCCTGACTACTTGCATCTGTACCCATTCAGTTTAACTGAATTTAGCTGGGAGGGGAAAAAAAAAAAAAAAACAACACTAAACACACCCACAGTTCTGACTTTAAAGTTTTAGTCTTCTTCCTGATAATATCTTTGTGTGTCACAATAACATTGGCATTTTGGATTTGACCAATAATGTTTCCTTGTGGTTAAATTTACATTATTTTTAGCAGGAATACAAAAATGATGCTGAATTCTTTTTAGTGTATCCTATCAGGAGTTAGTTACTGTGGGTTATTCCCATCTGGCTGTAGTCAGCGTTAGCCACTTGGTTAAGGTAGTACCTCTTGAGTATTCACTGTGAAATTGTTGTCCTGTCCTTTGCATTTACAAAACTGTCTTTTGGGGAGATACTTTGAGATGATATAAATACCCTGTTACTTTTCAAATTTCTATGCACAGATTTTAAATATTGGTGCTTCGAATCTGTTATGGTGCTTGTCAAATGTTGATTTTTCTAATTCCATCATTCTGGAATAATTCCATCATTCCTTTATTTGTTAATCAGAATTCTACAGAAATGAAGAGTTTTTCCTCTGCTACACCATGCTTATTAGTTAACTTCCTTATGTCTCTGTGAACTCTTGGACACTTTATTAAATATATTATAATCCTGTAATGATTTGAGAGGGGTAATATACTTATTCCAGGGGAGCCCTTCAAGTTCTTCTGTCCTTTAGCCCATTTCCCTATCATTTTTTGAGAACTTCCTCACTTTTTGACATCAAGAAGTTCTAGGCTTATTTGATATTTTCTTCATTTCAACCATATAATAAGCTGCTTCCCTGAGGAGTCTTGTGTCCATTATTGGCCTATTGTGTTCAAAAGCCATGATTTAAAGTAACTTAATGATCTTGGGAATATCATTGGTTGTTGATTGTCTTCTGGATGGAGTTAGGAAGTAGATGTACGCGTGTTCATCCATGTACATACATGTGCACATTCAGCATCTGTACCCATTCTTATATCTAGTTATCTGTGTATTAAAGCCCACATGTGTATTAAAGTTTCCATTGACACTTCCAATTTCAACCCAATATCATATGTCTTATTCTACCATTTGCTTTCCCTTTCCCATATTTACAACTTTTTCTCTGACAGATTCCTGGCTTCTATAATATATACTGTGTTATTTCATCAATCTTAGAATGCACAAAAAATAGTTTCAAAATTGCCATTCTATGCAAAGGAAGAAAGTACTGATATTGTTTAACATCATATTTATTTATTTGTTTATTTATTTATACATATTGTGGATTGAACCCAGAGACACTTTACCACTGAGCTACATCCCCAGCCCTTTTTATTTTATTCAACTCCATCCCCAGTCCTATTTATTTATTTATTGAAACAGGGTCTCACCACATTGCTCAGGGCCTTGCTAAGTTGCTGAGGCTGGTCTTGACTTGCAATCCTCCAGCCTTAGCCTCCTGAGTCATTGGGATTACAGATGTGCACCACTGTGCTCAGCTTTACATGCTTTTAATCACATTAATAAAAGTGTTTCCATGTTGACAGTTACAAGTAGAAGTACATTGATTGTAATTTTGTGCTATCATATGTCATTTAGACACACATCTCATTTTGACCCTACCGGCAAATTATGGTGGGAAAACCTGAAGCCTGTGCCCACACATCCGATTTAAAACCATTACTGAGCATTGGGATAGAACCAGACACAGTGGAATGACATTAACAAGTTGGCAGACTAGGACTCTCTGGGCCCTTGGCTCCATAGAGACATAAAAAATAAAGCAAAACATAATGGGGGACTGGCTAAAATAACTATATAGGAGCTCTGAGATACAGTTAAAAGGTTCATAGCAATCAAGTGAATGCTTTCAATCAAGAAAAAGCCACATTCAATGAATGTAATTCATCACATCAGTAGAATCCCATGATTCTCTCAATAGATGCAGAAAAAGCATTTGATAAAATACAGCATCCATTTTTGCTCAAAACACTAGAAAAACTAGGGAAAGTAGGAACATACCTCAACATTGTAAAAGCTATCTATGTCAAACCCATGGCCAACATTATATACAAGGAGAAAAACTGAAAGCATTCCCTCTAAAAAAACTGGAACAAGACAGGGATGCCCTCTTTCACCACTTCTGTTCAACATAGTCCTTGAAACTGTAGCTAGAGCAATTTTTAAAAAGGATACAAATAGGAAAAAAAGAACCCAAACTCTCCCTGTTTACCAATGACATGATTCTATATTTAGAAGTAAGAAAAAAAAAAAACCAAAAACTCCTCTAGAAAACTTTTAGAACTCATAAGTCAATTCAGAAAGTAGCAGGATATAAAATTAACACCTAAATTAATTGCATTCATATACATCAGGGATGAAACAATGGAAAGAGAAATTAGGAAAACTGTCCCATTCACACTAGCCTCAAAAAATAAAAATAAAATATTTGGGAATTGATCTAACAAGAGGTGAAAGACCTCAACAATGAAAACTACAGAACTCTAAAGAAAGAAATTGAAGAAGACCTGAGAGGACGGAACAAGCTCCCATGTTCTTGGATGGGCAGAATTAATATTGTCAAAATGGCCATACTACCAAAAGTGCTACACAGATTTAATGCAATTCCTATTAAGCTTCCAATGACATTCTTCATAGAAATAGAAAAATCAGTCATGAAATTCATTTGGAAAAATAAGAAGCTAAAGCAATCCCGAGCAAGAAAAGTGAAGCATGAGGCATCACAATACCAAACCTTAAATTACACTACAGGGTTATACTAACAAAAACAGCATGGTATTGGCATCAAAACAGAAATGTAGGCCAATGGTACAGAATAGAAGTAACAGAGAAAACCCCATATAAATATAGTTACCTCATACTAGACAAAGTTGCCATAAACGTACATTGGAGAAAAGGGGCTCTTCCACAAATGGTGGTGGGAGAACTGGAAGTCCATATGTAGCAAAGTGAAATTAGATCCCTTTCACTCTGGACAAAACAACTCAGTTGGGCTGAGGTTGTGGCTCAGTGGTAACATACTCATCTGGCATGTGTGAAGGAGTGGGTTCAATCCTCAGCACCACATAAAAATAAAAAAATAAAGGTATTGTGTTCACCTACAATTAAAAAAATATTTAAAAAAAAACTCAAAAGTGGATCAAGGACCTAAGCATTAGACCAGAGACCCTCATCCAACCAGAAGAAAAAGTAGGTCCAACTCTATCATGTTAGCTTAGGAACCAATTTCCTCAACAAGCACAAGAAGTAAAATCGAGAATCAATAAACGGGATGGTTTCAAACTAAAAAGCTTCTTCATAGCAAAGGAAACAATAAATAATTTGAAGAGAGAGCCTACAGAATAGGAGAAAATCTTTGCCTGTATCTCAGAGCATTAATTTCCAGGATATATAAAGAACTCAAAATATGTAATACCAAAAAAACCAATAACCCAATCAATAAATGGGCAAAGGAACTGAACACTTCCCAGAATATGATCAGTCAACAAATACACGAAAAAATGTTCAATATCACTAGCAAGAGAAATGCAAATTAAAACTACACTGAGATTTCATCTCACTCCAGTTAGATGCAATTATTAAGAATAAAAGTAACAATGTTGGCAAGGATGTTGGGGGAAAGGCACACTCACACATTGCTGGTGGGACTGCAAATTGGTGCAAACAATCTGGAAAGCAGTATGGAGATTCCTTAGTAAACTTGGAATGGACTCACCATTTGACCCAGCTATCCCACTCCTTGGTTTATACCCAAAGGAGTTAAAAACTTAAAATCAGCATACTACAGTGGTGGCAGCCACATCAATGTTTATAGCAGCTCAGTTCACAATAGCTAAGCTAGGTGCCCTTCAACAGATGAATGGATTAAAAAAATGTGTTACATATACACCACAGAATATTACTCGGCATAAAGAAGAATGAGATTGTAGCATTTGCGGGTAAATGGATGTAACTGGAGACAATCATGCTAAGTGAAATAAGTCAAACCCAAAAAACCAAAGGCCATATTTTCTCTTCTGAGATGCAGATACTGACTCACAATTGGCAGGGGAAGGGGATTAGGGGAGGTTCACTGGATTGAACAGGGCAGGTGGGGGGAAGGGGGAGATAGGAATAAGAAAGACAGTAGAATGAACATAACTTTGGACATCACTTTCCTATGTTCATATAGGAATACATGACTAATATAACTCCACATCATGTACAATCACAAGAATGGGAAAGCATATTCTATGTATGTATGATATGTCAAAATACATTCTACAGTCATGTATAACTAAAAAGAACAAATAATAATTCTTTTAAAAAAGACTTGAACCAATTTAAAAAAAAGAAAAAGCCACATTCAAAATGGCAGGAAGCCTTGAGGTGATTTTACTCTCCCTTAGCCCAACACCTCCCTGGTACGACGAGGTTCACGGTCTGAAGGAAGCAACAGCCTAGTGCACAATTTCCTTGATTGAAATGTAAGGAGGAGAAATTACCATATTTTGCAACGTTTGGACCTGTCTGGTCACCATTTGACCCAGCTATCCCACTCCTCGGTTTATACCCAAAGGAGTTAAAAACTTAAAATCAGCATACTACAGTGATGGCAGCCACATCAATGTTTATAGCAAAGGACTGGTTTAGGGACTGGTTTCTGTTTTGACTTGAAATTTAGATGGGGAAACGCAGTATAGCTTGCATCTCATCCTGGAGAAAACTTGGAAGCAGCAGACACCTTGTGAAAGCTGCAGGGGAACTATACACCTGCAGATGCTTTGGGTAAGAGACACAGGTGAGAGCATATACTAGAGTATCTGCAGCCTTGGAGAGGAGTTAGAACAATGCTCTTTAGGAAATTAAGATATTTCAAAGTAGACATAAATACTCAGGAATAAAGATATAGCATACAAAGGGCTAGGTAAGATGCATGCTCAGAAAAAGATCTGAAAAGATCTTAACCCTTTACCTAAAATTTCCCTAAGTTTGCAAAATGACAGATCTATAAGTCCAAGAAGCTCAAAGAACAAATTCCAAGTGGGATAAAATCAGAGAAATCTACACAGATACATTATAATCAAACTGTCAAAAGGAAAAAAGACAGTCTTAAAAGCAGGAAGAAAATGTGGCTTGTCATGGAAGGGATTTCTAGTAAGATTATCAATAGATTTCTTGGAAAAACCTTACAGGCCAGAAGGCAGTAAGATGATATAGTTAAAATGCTGAAAGGAAAAATAAGATGTCTCTGTTGAGAATCACATATGGAAAAGTTGTCATTCACAAACAAGGGAGAAATTCAGACATTCACAAGTTAAAAAAAAAAGTTGCTGGGCATGGTGGCACACGCCTGCAATCCCAGTAGCTCAGGAGGCTGAGACAGGAGGATCATGAGTTCAAAGCCAGCCCCAGCAAATGTGAGGCACTAAGCAACTCAGTGAGACTCTGTCTCAAAACAAAAAGGACTGGGGATGTGGCTCATGGTTAAACTCCCCTGGTTTCAACCCCCGTACCAAAAAATAAAATAGATTGTTATCAATTTAGGATGTTGTGCTGGGGCTGTAGCTCAGTGGTAGAGCACTTGCCCAGCATATGTGAGGCACTCAGCACCACATTAAATAAATAAAAGTCCATCAACAACTAAAAAATACATTAAAAATAAATAAATAGGGGCTGGGTTTTTGGCTCAGCAGTAGAGCACTTGCCTAGTGCATGCAAGGCCCTGGGTTTGATCCTCAGCGCCACATAAAAGTAAATAAATAGAATGAAGGTATTGTGTCCAACTACAACTAAAAAATAAATATAAAAAATAATAAATTAAAAATAAATAAATGAATGTAGGATGTTTATAATATATTTTCCATGGTGACAACAAAGAAAATATCTAGAATATTCACAAAAGGCAAAGAAAAGGGAAAGGAAGTCAACTAGATACAAAGGAAGGCAATGATGGAGGAATGTCAGACCAAAAAGCTACGACACAGAAAATGAATAAATGGCAAAAGTAAGTCTTTCCTCTTAGTAACTACTTAGATGTAAGTGAAATAAACTATCCAATCCAAAGGCACAGATTGCCAGATGGATGAAAAAACCAGGATTGTCTATTGTGTTAGTTACCTTTCATCACTGTGACCAAAATACCTAACAAGAATATTTAGAAAAGGAAAGATTTATTTTGGCTCATGGTTTCAGAAGATTTTGTCCACGATTGACTGATTGACCCACTTCATTGCTGTGGGCCTGAGTTATGCCGGAGAAAAGATTTTTTAAAAAAATTCTTTAGAACATGCTTCCTGTGAACTATTTCCCCCAACTAGGCCCCACCACCCAACGGTCCATTTAAGCATCAACAGATCAATCCATTAATCAGTGGCTAGAGGCCCCATCTCCGTACACATTAACTGTGGAGGACATTCCAGATCAAAACCATAATAGTTGTCTACAAGGAAATAACTACAGGGTGTAGCTCAGTGGTAGAGCCCTTGCCTCACACATGTCCGGCACTGGGTTCAATCCTCAGCACCACATAAAACTAAATAAATAAAATTAAGATCTTGGGTCCATCTAAAACTTAAAATATTTTTAAAAAGAAAATAACTACACACATAAATTGAAAGTAAAAAGATGAAGAAATGAAAAAAGATTCCATGCAAATAATAAAGGAGAGCAGAGGTGGCGGTACTAAAAATAGGAGAATTAGATTTTACACTGGAACTATTTTAAGAGACAAAGAGTCATTGCATATTGATAAGAAGAGTCAATACGTCAGAATATGTAACAACTATGAACATATATACCCCCAAATCAGAGCTCCAAACATATGAAGAAAACACTGACAGAACTGAAGTGTATAAACAGATCTACAGCAATAGTAGGAGGCTTCAATCATGCTTTCAATAATGGATAAAACAACCAGACAAATGATCAATAAGGAAATAATAGAATTGAACAACACTGCAGACCAATTACATGGAATATTCTGCCCAATAATAAGAGAATGTAATTTTTTTTCTTACCTATACAAATATCCTGGATAAATGTTGATACAAAGATCAACAAAATACTAGCAAAACAAATTCAAAGTGTATTTAAAGGATTATACACTATGGCCAATGAAAATTATTCTCAGAAGGTAAGGATGATACAATGTATGAAAATCAATCAGTGTAATACTCATCATTAACAGAATAAAGGGGAAAGAACATATGTTCATTTCAATTGATGTAGAAAAAGCCTTTTACAAAATCCAAAACCCTTTAATGACAAAGACACTAAATAAACTAGACACAAATGAAACTACTTCAATATAATAAAAACCACATATCAAAACAGACAAGAGCACACTCATTGGTGGAAGTGTTTCCTCTGTGATTAGAAATGAGACTTGGAAGACGTGGTGGACACACCTGTAATCCCAGCAGCCCAGGAGGCTGAGGCCAGAGGATTTCAAGTCCAAAGGCAGCTTCAGTAACCTAGCGAGGCCCTAAGCAATGTAGCAAGACCTTGTCTCCAAAAAATAAAAATGGCTGGGGATGTGGCTCAGTGGTTCAGCACCCCTGGGTTCACTCCCCAATACCAGAGGGGGGGGGGAGGAGAGAGAGAGAGAGAGAGAGAGAGAGAGAGAGAGAGAGAGAGAGAGAGAGAGAGAGAAGAAACAAGATATGGATGCAAACTTTTACCTTTCTTCTATTCAACATAGTACTGGAAGTTCAAGCCAGAGAAATCAGACATGAAGAAGAAATAAAAGCACCCAAATTGGAAAGAAGTGGGATTATCTCTGTTCATAGATTTCACAGTCTTGATTGTAGAAAACCCTAAACATCACACAAACATACATGCATGTGCATGCACACACACACACACACACACACACACACACACACTAATACATGGATTCAATAAAATTGTAGGGTACAAAACCAATCCACAAAATTCTGATGTTTCCATATATTATAAATGAACTATACCAAAATGAAATTAAGATATAAATTACATTTTGAATGTTACATTTTGAAACATACTAAAAAATGTTTAGAATTCAACCAAGAGGTAAAAGTCTTATACAATGAAAACTACATAACAGAACTGAAAGAATTTTAAAATGACACAAATAAATGGAAAAACTCCATGTTCTTGCATTGGAAAACTTAATATTGTTAAGATGACAATTCTACCTGAAGTGAACTACAGACTCATTGCAATTCCTATAAAAATCTCAATGACTTTCCCAATAGAAAAATTCATCCTGAATTTCATACAGAATCTCAAGGGTCTCCAAACAGTCAAAAAATATCTAAAAGGAGAACAAATTTGGAATCTTGTGTACCAATTTCACAATTTACTACGAGGCTGTGGTAGTCAAACAGGGCAGTATTGTCAAGAAGACAGACATACAGACTAATGGATTAGAAAGGAGACCTTGGAAATAAACTCTCATATGTACGGTCAAATGATTTTCAACAAGGACATCAAGACCATTCAGATGAGAAAGGATAGTCTTTTCAAAAATAGTGTCTGGAAAACTGGATGTCCACATGAAAAGAATGAAGTTGGACCTTCATTTTATACTAAAATGAATGCAAAATATGTTAAAAACTAAAGGTAAAGGCAAAAATTCAGAAGGAAACCTGTGGGGAAAAGTTTCCAACACTGATTTTGATAATGATTTATTGGATATGACATCAAAGAGCAGTTGCCAAAAGAAAGAAATTGAACTTCATCAACATGAAAAACATTTGTGCATCAAGGACACTATCAAAATAGTGGGATGTTAACTGACAGAATGGGAGAAAGAAAATAGAAACATGGTTGCCAAGCAGGAATGAGCACATTGTTTGACTCAAACTTTTCACCAGTGTATGCCCAGAAAAATGCCTTAAGCATTGATTTTGGGATTACAAATTTTAGTGAATTTATGAGTGTTCAAATGAGGAACTATTCTATCATTTTTAAATTTAAAAATAAAATCACGACTAATTTTTATTTTTTAAAAATATTTTTTTAGTTGTGGATGGACACAATACTTTATTTTTATGTGATGCTAAGGATCAAACCCAGTGCCTCACATGTGCTAGGCAAGTGCTCTCCCACTGAGCTACAGCCCCAGCCCTATTTTTTATTTATATACTGAAAAATTCTACTTGCTAAAATTTTATTTAGGATTTCTGCATCTGTGATCACAAGCAATGAGTCAGTAATTCCTTATTTTTGCACAGTGGTTCCTGTGACATCTTAAGAACAACGGCACGTTGTAAAGCTGCAATGAAGCAATCAGGGGAGACAACGAAACACACTCGAGAAAAAAAAAAGTCTCTCTCCTTAAATTGGAATGATGTGAAGTCAACAGTTACCTTTAAACATGATCAGTTCAGATGTGGGTCCATCTTTTCATGTTCAGTTTTTAGAATCAACTTTATTGGGATATAATTTACATTCAGTCCACTTAATGTTCAACTCATTGCATTCTGACATTTGTGTACTCACAACCACCAAAAAACACTCCACATTTGTATCATCCCAAGAAGAGTCCCTCCTTTCCTGAGTCCCAGGCAACTACCAATCTTTTTTATTATTTTGCATTTCTAAAATTTCATGTAAATGCAATCATACAATACTCTTGTGTCTGTTTTTCCTTAATCAAAATAACTGTGTAATCCATCCACATTGTTACATTTATCAGTAATCTGTTCCTTTTTATTGCCTTGTAGTATAGTTTTATATTTATGAATATACCACACTATTCCCTTGATGGACACGTAAATCATTTCCACTTTTAGTCTATCATGAATAGTTATCAACATTCATGTTCAAGTATTGGATGGACGTAAGTTTTTATTTCTATTGTGTTACATTCCAAAGTAGAATCTCTGGGTTTTGTGGTAGCTTCATATATGAAAATTTTAAGAATATGACAAACCATTTTCAAGTATTTCTGCCATTTACGACTGCCATGTTCTCAACACTTTCCAGTGTTTGGCAGTGCCAATCATTTTAATGGGTGTGGGTGTCTCACCGTTTTAATAATTTGTGTTTCTTCTATGGCTGATGTTGAAATTCCTTCTTGGCCATTTTATAACTTATTTTGTGAATTATTTCTGTTCAGGTATATTGCTATTTTTATTGGGCTGTTGTATAATGGGTTTAAGTTTTTATTATTTTCAGGAGACAAATCTCTTGTCAGATACCTATTGTAAATATTTCTTCCCATTCTATGCCTCTCCTTTTCATTTTCCTAATGGTGTTTAAAAGGGCAAGAGCTTTTATATTTGAAAAGTTCAACTTATTCTTTTATAATTCATTCCTTTTGTGTCCTAAGAAATTTCTTCCTATATACCTGGTACAGTTTAAATGGTAGTTCTGAAATATTCTGAAGTTATTTTATTGATTTTTTTTTCAGTTTTTCATTTCTTCAACTTTAATAAATTATGTCTTGCTAGAAAACTTCATTTATTCTAGGTAGTATTCTCTTCTGATCCTGTTTTTTCAAGATCTGATTCCTTTTACTCATTAAGGGTCATCAATAATTTTACAGTTTATCTTATTCAAGATTGTGTGGAGAATCTAGTTTAAATAAACAATTTTAAAAAATATTTTATAATATATAGGAGAAAATGAACTGTTTTATACATTTGATGTCTGAAAAAATTTAGGTATACTTTGAGTATAAGATAAACCTAAAATACAATGATTTATGCAAAATATATTTATTTATTTTTTAAAGAGAGAGAGGGGGAGGGAGGGAGGGGGAGAGAGAGAGAGAGAGAGAATATTTTTTAATATTTATTTTTCAGTTTTCGGTGGACACAACATCTTTTATTTTATGTGGTGCTGAGGATCGAACCCAGCACCCGGTGCATGCCAGGTGAGTGCGTTACCGCTTAAGCCACATCCCCAGCCCAAAATATATTTTTATAACATAATTAAAGTCTGGACTGGCAGTCAGTTGCTGCTAGTGTTGAACAGATAATACATGACCTAGTGTCTCTGTGATTCTTTTGGTCTTTACCAGTGGTTGAAAGAAGGTAGTCCATACAGCAGGAACCATGTAACTAACCATCAGGAAGAACAGTAGAACTGATGGCAGCAGTTATATTTGTCCCTTTTCTTGGGAAAGCAAAGGTTTTCCCAGGACACACCCACTAGTGTTTTGCTTCTCTTGGCTTGAGGCAAGTCACTCAGCTACTCCCAGCCTCAAAAGATGATAAAGAAGTCAGTAGAGATAGGAGCACTAAAATTGCATGTTGGTTTAGCAGACTGTGTCTGACACTGTGAAAGTGTCCATTCATGTCCAAGAAAACAATCATTTTTTTCAAAAGACATAAAAGGTACACAAATTATACAGACCACTTTATAATCTGACTTAAATTAGTAAACATGAATTCTATTTCTCGTGTTTTTTGCTTCTACAGGAAGACGTTGCTTCTGCAGGAACTCGTTGACTTTCCCCTGGAGGATTTCCCACTGTTGTCTATTCCCCAAGCTGCTCTCCAGCATGACTACTCTGATATGTAAGGAAGGGGGACTTGTGAATGCAACCCTATTCACAGTCAGTACAGACAGCCAGCCACTCTCCCCTATGAACTATCCGATTTATAATTAAGTGTTGGTTGGAGTGCACATCTCCTATACTTACTGAATTCACAGCATGAGGTTCCTCTCTGAAACATTAAAATGCACGTTTATTAAAAACTTTATAAATTGTAAAACTTTTAAAAATAGTTTTGCTGTCACCACAGAGGAGCTCCAATGCATGCTGGTGTGAAGAGGCCTGGTCACCACAGGACCCCCAGGGGAGGCCAGCCCTGTGTGCTTGCAGTCTGCACTCACCTCAGTTCTACTTCAGAGCCAGCTGTCCTGTCCACTCACAGGTTTCCATCATTCCCTCCACAGGGATGCAAGGAGCCCCGCAAAAGGAAGCCTTCCTTTCTCCTGGAGACTAATACTGTGTTGACAAAAGGCAAAGTAGCTTTTTTTTTTTTTGTCCTGCCCACTCCCCAAGTTGGGGGTGTAGAATTTTATGTTTTAAACTATGCCTGAGCATAAAAAAGGTTGAGAATCACAATCTCAGTAATCCTATTAAATTAATTCTTGAAATTCTTATTTTAAAATCCCAGGGCTCTAGGGCCAGTCTCCATTAACATCATTTTCAAATAATGATGCAAAGGAAAATCATAGTATTAAAGAAGACATCTGAGGGCTGAAGCAGTGGCTCAGCGGTAGAGCGCTCCCCTAGCACTTGAGAGGTGCTGGGTTCCATCCTCAGCACCACAGAAAAATAGAAACAAATAAAAATAAAGGTATTGTGTCCAACTACAACTAAAAATATTTTAAAAAGAAAACATCTGAGAAGTTTCAGTTAATCTTCTCCTACTGTTGAAGTTTGGAAGCTATCATAATAAAACTGATACCAACACAGGTAACATTCTCTTCTATGTCACAACTTTAAAAAGTCCTTAACAAGAAAAAAGGAATATTGTAAACTAGAACATTTTCATTTTTAAGCAAGTAATTTTGGTAATTTAAAAATATATTTAGCTAGGCATGATAGCTAAGAGACCCTGTCTCAAGAAATTAAAAAAAGGGTCCAGATGTAACTCAGTGGAAAGGTGCCCCTGGTTTCAATCCCTTTTAGAAAAAGGATTGATTATTTATTTATTTATTGACTCCAAACTCCTTACATAGAAGCAGCCAACTGAAATTTTCTGCCAATGGCAGAGTAAGTGGTACATATCACTGTTCCCCCCCCCCTTTTTTTTTTTGGTACCAGGGATTTAACTCAGGGGCACTTGACCACTGAGCCACATCCCCAGCACTATTTTGTATTTTATTTAGAGACAGGTCTCACTGAGTTTCTTAGTGCTCCACCATTGCTGAGGCTGGCTTTGAACTCATGATCCTCCTGCTTAACTCCTATGGGTGTGTGCCGTAGAGCCCAGCTCACTACTCCCTTTTGAGAACTAAAAATACATGGAAGAAAATACTAAACATACTTAATTTCTGAAAATTAGTAGAGCTACAAAACAGTGAGAAATTGCAAAAATAAAATTAGAGATAAGACATACTATCTGGAATTTGGGATTGTTTATTATGGAAAGGTTTTAGCCAATTCTTTTAGTAAATACTGGGCAAGAGAGGCTGGAGAGACTTTTGACAAATTCATGAAAACAAACACAAATACTTGAATTCAGATCCTTCCAAGGAAGAAGGTCCTAATAAACTTCCCACAGTTTTAAGTCCTAAAAGTATATCCTAGAAATAAGGGAGAAAAAAACCCACAAACTGTTAGAGAGACTAAGGCCAGTTTTAAATTATCTCAACACATGATTGGATGAAGGCAGGTAGTAATTGCTAATATCCCTAGCTCAGTCACCCTGCTAGAAGCAAAAGACAGATTCCTTCTGGAAGAAGATATCACCCAGACCATCTTATCTCTATAATTTTAGTATACAGAATCTGACAACTGATTTAAAAAATCCCCAGATAGCCAGGCTTGATGGCACACACATGTAATCCCAGTGACTCAGGAGGCTGAGGCAGGAGGATCACAAGTTTGAGGTCAAGGTCAGCAACTTAGTGAGGCCCTAATTAACTTAATGAGACCCTGTCTCAAAATAAAAAGGGCTGGGGATGTGGCTTAGTGGTTAAGTGCCCCTGGGAGTTCAATTCCCAGAACCTAAAAAATAAAAAAATAAAAATAAACTCACCAGATATATGAGAAGACAAGACATCACCAAAACCCAAGAAAAACAACTAACAAAAATAGGTCAATAGGGAATTTAGAAAATGGGGCTACCCCTAGAAGAAGCAAGGAAATGAAGCAGATGCATAATGTGAACAGATAACAGCTAGGAATTCCCAAAATGCACATACATATGCACGCACATACATATGCACGCACATACTCGCACGCACACATGAGCACGTGCACACACAAACCCCATTTACCCACATATTTTAAAAATCACTGCAAAAACCAAGCAGGATAAATATATAGGAGATCATATCTAGAGATAATGTACAACTGTTAAAAATAAAAGATAAAATTTAAAGGAAACAGAGAAAAAAGGACCAGGTACTTCAAAAGTAATTAAATTGACCACTTACTTTTCAATGGAAGACAGAACATAATTAAGTATTCCAAAATATGAATAGACAGCAAGTGCCAACTTAGAAGTCCATTCCCTCTAAAAGTCCTTCAGAAATAAAGGCAAGGGCGGGGCATACGGCCCAGTGCTTAGCATCCACAAGGCCCTAGGTTCAATCCTCAGCACCAAAGCAATTTTTTTAAAAAGCCAAAATAACGATATTTGCAACAAATAAAAACAGAATTTGTTATCTGCAAATTCACACTAAAAGAAACACTAAAGAGTGTTCAGAAACAAGAAAAAAACTGACTCCGGGGGAGAATAAAAGAATAAAAAGAAAAAAGTAACGAAAAGGGTAAACATTTGGGTTAACTTAAATGCATATGGTTCTGAAACAAGAATGATTGACTACGGCAACTACACGCAGACTTCAGATGCACCACATGGGGATATGTAGGTGAAGAAGGGAACACCTGGAGGTCATGTTCTAACTCCTCCCCTTGAGGAGTGGTAGCGGCACTCATTTACTCTGGCCTTTAATACAGGAGTTACTACATTGTATTAATATCTGGCATAGGACATTTTAAATCAAAAAGCATCATCAGAGATAAAAAGGGACACTACTTAATGTTAAAGTTTCAATTAACTAAGAAAACCATAACAATTCTAAATTTCAATGCATGTAAAACACTTCAAAATATAAAGTAAAAATCAGTATCTCTAAAAGAGACAAATTCATAATTATTCTGGAAGATCATGATGCACTTCTTTTATTGTCTGATAAAATAAGATTAATTTGTAGAGAATGGGAAAGAATAGGAGTACTTTTCCAAATGTTTAACTATATTTTATCTCCTAAAATAACAAACTACAATTATGTCTCATGGTAACCTAGTACATAATTAATATGTAGAGAATACACTATCAAAATCGGAGAGAAAGTATTCTAGGTTTTGAAACAGATTTTTTCCTTAATTTGTCTCTTTTTCAAACAGGAATCAGTAAGAAAGTGCAGTTTTCTATGAACAAAGTTGAGGCTCCAAAGTGCTGTTATCTAAGTCTGGGTCCCTGTGCTGCTCCAGGACCCTGGCCCCAGCTGTGAAACAGTCATAGGACTGCTGCTTGCATCACTGACTGCTTCAGAGATACAGACTGGGAGCCCGTTTTAGGCCTCCTGGAAGCTACTAACAAGGCACACGCAATAACTGCTATGAACAACAACTAGTAGTGATTTCCAAAAGGGGGGTGAGAGTTGAGTCCTTTCTTTGTATCTTTAGTATCAATTTTCACAAAAGCTTCTAATTTCTTTTCATTGCAAACCTGAATTGGTTGATTTCCATCCTGATTTTGGTGTCCTTTGGGGACTAAGACAATGAAAAATTTTCTCGCCACTCTACTCCTTATGAAATATTTTTTTGGACAATATTAAAGTTTTGCTACCCAGGGCATGAGAAATTCAACAGCTCTGAGTTTAGACAGCTGCTTATCAAAAAAAGTGAAATGAGAAAGATTGTAAGCCACCTTTTCTTTTTTTTTTTTTTTCCCCTTTGTTTTTGTGGACACAGGGTCTTGCTATGTTGCCCAGGCTGGACCCAAACTCCTGGGCTCAAGCGATCCTCCCACCTGATCCTTCTTCTTCAGCCTCCCAAGTAGCTGGGATTAGAGGCATGCACCATGCCTCTGGCTTCATCTTCACTGTGATTTGCAGGGGCCTGACAATCTGTCCAGTAACCAAGCCTGGCCACAGTACATTGTGTAAACACTTCCTCCAAAGTATCTTCCTGGACGTGTCGTGGACATCCACTATGTGAAGCAGATATCCATAATTCTGACTAGACAGAGGCGGTGGGTGGGTCTTGGTCACCTCCTGCTTCTTGGTCAAGCTGTGGCCTCTTGTTTATTCGTACCCCCACACCATGATTGCGGCACTGGGCACTCCACCTCCCCAGCGTCAGACTTCTGAGGTACACTGTGTTGACTTGTGAGCTGCACCTTCCAGTGAAAGGCCTTCCCAAAGTCACTGCGTTTGTAGGGCTTCTGTTTACTATGAATTTTCTGGTGTTTAAGAAGATTTGATCTGATGGTGAAGGCCTTTCCACATTCAGCACATACATACGGTTTTTCTCCTGTATGGGTTCGATGATGCTCATGGAGTTGTGACTTCTTAATGAAAGACTTCCCACAGTCGCTGCACCCATAGGGCTTCTCTCCTGTGTGAATTCTCCTGTGTCTATTTAAGTGTGACTTCTGGATGAAGGACTTCCCACATTCAGTACAAACATAGGGTTTCTCTCCAGTGTGAATTCTCTGGTGCATAATTAGTGTTGACTTTCTGGCAAAGGCTTTCCCACATTCACTGCACTCGTAATGTCTTTCTCCAGTGTGGGACTGCTGATGTATGTGGAGGCCTGACTTTCGAGTGAAGGCTTTTCCACAGTCACTACATTTATAGGGTTTCTCTCCGGTGTGAATTTTCTGGTGTGTGAAGAGATTGGACCTGTCAGTGAAGGCCTTTCCACATTCAGCACACCTGTAGGGCTTCTCTCCTGTGTGAATCTGCTGATGCACGTGGAGCTGTGATTTCTTGGTGAAGGATTTCCCACAATCACTGCATTCATAGGGTTTCTCTCCAGTGTGGATTCTTTCATGTGTGATAAAATGGGATTTGTGGAAGAAGGCCTTCCCACACTCGTTGCACACATAGGGCTTTTCTCCTCTGTGAATCCTCTGGTGCATACTTAGTGTGGACTTCTGAATGAAGGCTTTCCCGCACTCACGACACTGGTAATGTCTCTCGCCAGTATGGCATTTCTGATGGATTCTGAGCCGTGACTTCCAGGTGAATGATTTTCCACAGTCATTGCATTTATAAGGTTTTTCTCCAGTGTGAATTTTTTGGTGTTTAATGAGATTGGACCTGTCAGTAAAGGCTTTCCCACATTCAGTACATATGTAGGGTCTCTCCCCAGTATGAATTTTCTGGTGTATAATGAGATTTGTCTTGTGAGTGAAGACCTTGCCACATTGTGAACATATAAAAGGATTTTCTCCTGTGTGAATTCGCTGATGCACATGGAGCTGTGATTTTTTTATAAAGGATTTCCCACAGTCGCTGCATTCATAGGGCTTCTCTCCAGTATGAATTCTTTCATGTGTGATAAAATGGGATTTCCGGATAAAGGCTTTCCCACACTCAGCACATACATAGGGTTTTTCTCCTGTGTGAATTTTCTGATGCATACTTAGTGTGGATTTCCTTGTGAAGGCTTTTCCACAGTCAGTACATTCAAAGTGTTTCCCTCCAGTATGATTTTTTTTAATTATGCTGAGGTTTGAATTCTGTGAGAAGCTTTTCACACATTCACTGAATTCATAGGGTTTTTCTCCAGGATGGTCTCTCTGGCGTCTGAACTGATCAGACTTCTGGATAAAGGCTCTTCTGTATTCACTGAATTTATAGTAATTTTCCTCATTATGAGTTTTCTGGTGACTTGACTTCCCAAATTCCATACACTTATAGGGCTCCTCTCCTGCAGAAACTCTGCAAGGAGTAGCAAGTGGGGGCTTCTGGGTGAAGACTGTCTCACATTTACTACACTCATGCTGTTTTTCTCCAGCATAAATCCTCTGATGTGCAAAGAGGTGGGAATTCTCAGTGAAAACTTTTACATAGTCAGAAAACAAAGGGAGATTTTCCACAGCATGACTTTTCAGATGTGGAGTGAGAGCTTGCTTATGACCCCCACGTTCCCGACAATGCTTGCCTCCACAATCACTCCCTTCCGTATGAGAACCGGTATGAGTAACAGCATCCTCACGGCTGATAACCTCATCATGATTTTCTGTTGCATTGTTTCTATTATGATTATATAAGCTTGCAACGAGCTTCAGATTCTTTCCAAAGGCATCACCACGATGGAATCCTTTTCGTGAAGGAATCAGATGTGTGTTTATGTGCCCAATTTTCCCAGCGTCCTGGTATCCACAGCTCCTTGAATCAGCTAGTGCTGCCCTGCCCCTGAAGACAATGTGACGTAAAGGCGTGGCCTGGTTTTCTTCACATCTCCCCCTTTGCTTCCACAATTCTTCTAAAAGGGAATAGGGGTTATCTCCTGTGAAGAGATCAACTCTCTCACACTGGAAAGAAAATTCCTCAGACAGTCTCTGTTGTGAAGTCTCAAAACCAATATCCCCATCTGAAAAGAAAGAAAAGATTAAACTGACACAGAGAACAACTGATACCTTGAGTTAATTCAGGATGAACACAGAGAAATGGGACACGCGCTCTATAAACATAATAAATACACATAATATGTAAAGATATATAAATATATAGGTACAATACTCTCTATGTAATATAAATACAATAACATACAGTAATAAAATTAAGACATTACATTTACCTTAGGATAAGCAAGAGCATTTGGAGGTGCTGTTCTAAGTTCTATATAAACTTTATTTCAACCCTTTGGTTTTATTACAATACCTTTGGTATTGTTATCCCCATTTTATAGACAAGGAAAGTGAGCCACAGAAAAGCTTAATAACTGCCCAAATCAAATGATTAGTAATTGGGAAGGAAGAGATTCAAATCAAGCAAAGGGAGAACGAGGAAGGCGCCAGAAGAACAAAATGTAAACCCTGTGGCTTAAAAGAACTTTTTTGGTTTTGTTTTCTTTTTGATGCTGTGGATAAAACTAGGTCCATGTGCATGCTAAGACCATGAAGGGTACTCTGCTCTAAGAGCTAATCTCTAATCTCCCCACAACTCTGGGGAGGCTCTGTTTTCATTTAACTTAAAAATGAACAAATGAATATTCTCAGTCACTCATATTTATACTTAAATTTACTTAGATGTATACATTAACATATGCATACTGCACCAAAGCTGAAACTTTATAAGGATTCCACCCATTATCTTCTCTTTCTAATTACTATCTCTGGCCCTATGAATTGATTCTAGAAGAAAAAAATTAAAATTCTTTTGAAATAGAGCAAAACAACCTTTTCTGCCTAGAGATTAAATTCAATTTTACTAAGTATTTTCTATATAAACAAGTTTTTTAGAAGTATAGTGGTAAAAGGCTTGGTTATCATATCATTTAATGTAGCTTTTCTCTGAATTTCTATGGACTGGAGAATTAGAGGAGGGAGAAAGCAGGTAGGTATGTTGTATGAGATCTGATTCAAGGAGCAAGAGAAATCTACACAAAAAATATGAGTGTGTGCATAATTTGAAAAGGCAGAGAAATGAGAAAACAATGCAGGGGAACATTAAAGAAAATGTTAAAATGGAACAGACATGGTTTTAGAAATTACACAGAGACAAATGTGCATTACAAATTGAGGCCATGTTATTTCTTTCACTTACAAACCCATTAAGAAAAGAATGTGTCATAATTTAGATAATAATGAGTGACTTCAGTTTTGCTCCATATAACTAGGACAAGATAAACAAAATGTATAGTGATTTAAGTAATAAATCTGTCAGTCACATCTAAAGTGAAGTAGGGGGCTGGGGATGTGGCTCAAGCGGTAGCGCGCTCGCCTGGCATGCGTGCCGCCCGGGTTCGATCCTCAGCACCACTTACAAAGATGTTGTGTCCGCCGAAAACTAAAAATAAATATTAAAAATTCTCTCTCTCTCTCTCTTAAAAAAATATTTAAAAAAAAATAAAGTGAAGTAGGAAAAAAAATGAAATCAACATATTCAAATAAGATTAGAATAATCCACGCATGAGAAAACATAAGTATGGCTTTAGGTGATACCAGGAGGAAGTAAGAAGAGGGCATCTAAATGATCTTTTCTAAGGGAAAAATTAGCAGAAAAGCAGAAGGAATTGTTTGAGAAGGTAGATCAGAGGGAAAAGCAAAAACCCACGTAGAACAGGGGAAGATTTTGAGGTCAGCCACTTGCTTGTAGTCTGCTGCACCGGGACTTGTCTGCCTTTCTTCAGGCAGCCACGGAGGGACCCACCCTCTACACAAAAGGCATCTGTATTCCTGGGCCCTGCATAAATGGGGCCAAGGCCTGGCTAAGACACACAGTGGTCACAGAGTGACAGTCATTCCTGTGAGCCGAGCATCAGTCCCAGATGGAACCCGGACACACGATTCAATGTAAAACACACAAATAGTTCAAGCCAAGACACATGACCAAGGGCAAATTTAAGGAAGGGCCTAACTCTTTACACCTGTTCCTAAATAACAACTGCAACCTCCACCTCAGGTTGGTTATGTACACGGCAGAGGCAAAGTGCAGACAGTGGAGCTGTTGGGAAGAGGAGAAAGGCCCTTGGTGGTGGTCCCTGTCTGAACTGCCTGCTTACTGCCTCAGTGTTAAGGCACCTGCAGGGGAGAACTGGCCCAGCCCAGGTCTGGTTCAGATGTCAAGAGTGATGGTGGAATACAAAAGCTAAGTGGGTAGGAAAAGGCTTGTTCATGCAAAGAGGCTCTGGGGAGAGCTCCAAGCAGGTCCAAAGTGGCCTGGGGTTTTCTGCTGGTTGGAGGTAGGGCTGGCTGCCTGGCCTTGTATGTTCCCAAAGGAAGGAAAACCTGAACTTGCTTATCAGTTTGTCCAGATGTGGGGGCAGATGGGGAAGAGACAGAGGGAAGGCTTGGAAGATGTCAGTAGTCAAGCATCAAAAACAGAGTCTACGACAAGATCCAGCTGAATGTTCCACACATTCTGTTATTAAAGAAACACAAAACAATAATTAGAAGTTGAAATCCAAATTACTGGAGATGCATGTAATACTAAATATAGGCAGAGATATGGGGAAACTAATACCCTTGTGTAATGTTCAGGGGATTGTAGGAGTCAATCCAGAAAACAGTGCAATTATACTAAGTCATATTAAGTATTAGTATAGTCCATGTCAAAGCAATCCTACCACTCCTGAGAAATTCTCATTTCCAATATGAAGAGTGCTTGAAGAAATTTATTACAATACTGTTTGTAGTAGTAAAATGTGGTATATTTATCTGTACTAAGCGTGCTATGCAGCAGTTGGAAGCAATTAACCTAGAAAACATCGAAACATGCCAATTTAAAGAAAGAGAGACAGAAGGAAAGGGGGCAGAGAAAGAAACTGACCATTTCTACAAACTAAAAATACCAACAATTTAGATTTTACAAAACCCCCACAAATTCTAGGACAGATAGCACACATATTAAAGCAGTTGCCCCTGGGAAGGAACAATGAGTATGGAGAATGGGGATTAAAAGGAATAAGTAAGAGGGGCCTTGAAACACATTGATGAGGACACTGCCCACAAACTAAGGTTATAATTAACTCAATCTCCTGAACATGAGGTACAAAAGCCTCTGGTAAAATATCCAAATTAGAAAGATCGAGTCAGTGTTGTGTTGCACCAGCCAGGCAGGAAGAAAGTGACCAGGATGCCCTCGAAGTCAGCAGTGAAGAAGAGCACAGGTTATCAAATAAGCCATCCAGGTGACAATGCTGAGACACAAAGGAAAAGACACCAGGGAACAGGATTGTGACCCATGGTGACTTTTTAAAAGAAGGCAGATCTATGGGAGTTTAAATGCCTAAGAAAAGGAACTAAGCCCTGGCTGGAGGTAGAAGGAGCAGAAGTTCTCTATGGAGAGAGAACAAAGGGCAAGAGGGCATGATCCTAGATGATGCCGGGTGAGATCCCACCCAAGGCACTGCCAACCAGCACAGGCCCTCCTCAGAGGTCGTGGCACTGGTATGGGAAGAGGCCGTGAGGGGGACAGCATTTCCATTTCCAAGGGGATGACGTCAGCTCCATCAAGCAGTTCTGAAAACTCAAAAGGTAAGCAGAAAAGTCACACTAATGGCACAAAACAGAAGCTCTCCCAGCACGACTGCAGGTGGGCTGAACCATGGTCCATGCTCCTGGCTCCCACTCACCCGCACAGTGCTGACCGGAGGCCTCCTCATCCCACACGCGTGGCTCTGCTTGCTCCAGGTTGAAGATGACTTCTGGTTTGGGAACTGGACAGCCTGTCAACAGGAAATGATAGAGAATATGTTTCAGAGGCCACATGATAAAGTACGCCATGTGATTTTCAAAAATGTCTACTGGGAACAGAGGTATATTCACAGTACCCAAAAGAGATTCTTAAGAACACGGGACAAAACAAAGACAGAACCATTACATATTTCAGATGCCCTGCAGTCTTTGGGAGTTACAGAGACTTCAGAAAACCCACAGATTTCAGAAATTCCTCTAGGAAAGAAAAAGAGTACCCTGGGTGCAGCCTGCTCTGCACACGCAGGGCTGTGCTCACCCACTGAGATCAGGTTGAAATAGTTCTCCAGCATCACATCCCTGTACAGGCTTCTCTGGGCAAGGTCCAGGTGCTGCCACTCCTCCCCACTGAACTCCACGGTTACATCCTTGAAAGACACTGGTCCCTGTAAGAACCAATTCCTATTCAATGTGAAGGGTCAAGACTGCACCATGGGAACAAGATATTTAGGACCTTATTTTTAATTTGATTTATTAGGTTATAATATATAAGTTCCCACTAAACACCTATATTTTATTTTGTTGTTTTGACTAAAAAAAGAAATCTTTTTTAAAGCATCCTGCTGGTTCTTTTTCAGTAATGATAATAATAATAATCTTTTTTTTTTAGTTGTAGATAGACACAATACCTTTACCTTATTTATTTATTTTTATGTGGTGTTGAGGATTGAACCAGTGCATGCTATGCAAGCACTCTATTATTGAGCCACAACCCCAGCCCAATAATCTTTTTCAAAAACCTGTATGCTGGTTACATAGAAATAAGCTGTGAAAATTCATCAATCTTCAAACTTCTCTATGTATGCCATATTCCAATAATAGTTCACTTATTGCCACACACTTTGCATTCAACGATCCACTAAGCCAGTTTTTTCTTTAAAAAAGAAAATTAAAATAAGGCTCTTCTTTCAAAATAGCGTGGTGCTAGCATCGGGATAAACATACAGACCACTAGAATACAACTCAAAGTCCATAAGTAAACCTTTCAAATTGTTGTTAATTACTATTTGCTAAGAGTGTCAAAACAAATTGCTTTTGAGACACGGTCTTGTTTGTTGCCCAGGCTGGTCTGAAACCTATAGGCTCAAGCAAGCCTCGTGCCTCAGCCTCCCACATAGCTGGGACTAAGAAGCACACACCACCGTGCCTGGCCAAGGGTCAATTTATAAAGGAAAGAACAGACTCTTCAACAAATGGTGCTGGGACAAGTGGAGATCCATGTTATAAAGTTGAACCCTCCTTCACACCACAGTAAAATGTTACCTCAAAATGGATCGGAAGTCTAAATGTTTTTACATTTAGAAAAAAAAATTTACATTTTAGCTAAAAGGGGTAAATCTTTATGACATTGAATGTGGCAATGGTTTCTTAATATGAGACCCCCAAAGCACAAGCACCCAAAGGAAAAAACAGATAAAATTAAAACTTGTGTGTCAAGTGACACAGTCATGTGAGCAAAAGACTCATAGACCGGGGGAATTTTTTTTCAAATCATATATTTGATAGGGATTTGTATCTAAAATATACAAAGAACATTTACAACCTAATAAAAGACAACCCAATTAAAAATGGGCAAATGATCCAGTGATACATTTCTCCAATGAAGACATACAAACAGCCAATGAGCACATGAAAAAGGTCCTCGGCATCATGAGTCATCAAGGAAACAGAATCAAAATTACAAAGAGACATCCCTGTGAATTCACTAAGAAAACTGTAATGAAAATAGTTCAATATCACTAGTTATTAGAGAAGTGCAGTCACTAGGGTGTGTATAATAAAAAAGATAATGACAAGTGTTGGTAAGGAAGAGAAGCTGGATCCCTCCTACAGTGCAGGTAGGAGTAAAAACTGGTGTGGTCACTTTGTAATGCAGTCTGACAATTCTTCAAAATATTAAACACAGAGTTACAATACAACCCAGAAATTCTATTTGTAGGTACACACTCAAGAGAAATGAGAACATTTATCTATACAAAGCTTGCATATGAATGCTCATAATAGCCAAAAGTGGAAACAACACGAATGTCTTCCAAACAATAAAGAGATAACAAACACGTGGTCTATCCATATAATATAAAAACATTCAGTCATGGGCTGGGGTTGTGGCTCAGTGGCAGAGCTCTTGCCTAACGTGTGAGGCAGTGGGTTCAATTCTCAGCACCACAGATAAATAAATGAATAAAATAAAGGTTCAATCTAAAAAAAATTAAAAAAAAACATTCAGTCATAAAACATACTGAAGTATTGATACATAATGTGGATGAATCGTGAAAATATTGTGTTAAATAAAAAAAGCCAGTCACAAAAAATGATATGTTATATGATTTCATTAATATGAAATTCCAGAATAAGCAAATCTATTGAGATAGTGAATAGACTAGTGGTTGACTTCAGCTAGGGGAAATGGAGGAATATGAGGGTCTTAGCTAAAACTATGAGATTTTTAGGGTGAGTAAAGAAAATGTTCTAAAGTTGATTCTAAAGATGGTTGCACAACTCAGTATGTGCAGCCCATGTATGAAACAAATTAGAATAATCACTGAAGAAGTCATGAGCTAAACGCTCATTTCATCAGAGTCCTAGAAGGAAGGAAAAGGAATGGGAAATGCAAAAATATTTGAAGAAATAATAGTTGAAAACTTTCCAGGTTTTTTTTTAAAAAAGGTCTAAATCTACAGATTCCAGAAGCTGAGCAAGTTTCAAACAGGAAGGGATCAAATAAATCCAAGCCCAGACAGGGTGTGAGATACTGCCCAGATCTCAAGTTGGCCTCTGAACAGCACTAAAGACAGACAGACCTGATAAGAGCAAGGACTTTGAAAACTAAATTGGCATCAGAACTATAGCCCTTGGAAACAGACCAGGACATACCCTCTGAACCTAAACAGGCTGACTACCTGCTAAAACAGAAAATTTAAAGACAAAACCATGTCTCATAAATAATAATCAAAATGTCCTGAATAAATTCAAAATTATTTATATATCAAAACCAAAAAAAATCTCAGATCAAATGAGAAATGACTATCAACAGATGCTAACACTGAGATGAATGAGCTGTTGGGATTACTTGGCAAGGATTTAAAGAAGCTAACACAAAAATACTCCAACAAGCAGTTGCAAATACTCTTGAAACAAATGGAAATATAGAAACTCTCAGCAAAGAAATAGAAGATACTAAAAAGAACCATAGGCTGAGAAGTGTAGCTCAGTGCTTAGATAGCACATGTGAGGCGTGAAGCCCTGGGTTGACTGATCCTTAGCAACACACACACACACACACACACACACACACACACACACACACAGAAAGAAAAGAAAAATTTAAAACTGAAATTTAAGACTTCAATGATTTCAACAGCAGAATGAACATACAAAGGAAAGAATCAACTGTCCTGAAGACAGATCAAGAGACGTTAACTAATCTGAACAAAAGAAATAAAATATATGGAAAAATCAAACATAGCCTAAGGGACCCATACAATAATGTAGCAGATCTAACGCTCATTTCATCAGAGTCCTAGAAGGAAGGAAAAGGAATGGGATGGGGAAGTGCAAAAAATATTTGAAGAAATAATAGTTGAAAACTTTCCAGATTTAAAAAAAAAAAAAAAGGTATAAATCTACAGATTCCAGAAGCTGAGCAAGTCTCAAACAGGAAGGGATCAAATAAATCCATGCCCAGACACATTACAATGAAATGTTTGAAAATCACATTCAAGAAAAGAATCTGAAAGCAGCCAGAGGGTAATTATATGTTATCTGTAGGGAAATAGCAGTTTGAATGAAAGATGGTTTCTCATAGACTACAGAATCAAAAGGAAGTGGCACAATAGTTTCCAGTTGCTAAAGGGAAAGAATTGTTGATGTAGAACTCAATATCCAGTGAAAATAAAATAGGAACTGTTTATGTTCTGTAGAGGGAAGAACGCCACACAGAGAGAGGAAAGATGACTATGTGACAATAGAAACAGTAGGAGAATACCAAGAACACAAGGATTTCCAGCAACCACTGGAAGAAGAAGAGACAGCATACCCTACCAATACCTTGATTTTGGACTTCCAGCCTTCAGAAATGTAAAAGAATAAATCCCTATTGTTTTAAGCCACCTTGTTTATGAAGTTTGTTATGATGGCCCTAGGGCACTAATACAAATATATAACATACAAATATTAAATGAAAGCAGAAATGGCTATATCCATATTAAATAAAATAGACTTTGGAGGAAAGAAAATTATCAGGGATGTTACATAATATCTTAATTAGCTCAGGCTGCTATAACAAAATACTACAGACTGGAAGGATTAAATAATAAATATTTATCTCTCATAGTTCTGGAAGCTAGAAGTCCAAGATTAAAGCGCTCAAAGATTCTGTGACTGCGGAGAGCCCACTTCCTGGTTTGCAGATGGCCTCCTTCTTGTTGTATATTCTTATAGCAAAGGGAAAATGAGCTCTGGTCTCTTTCTCTTATTACAAGGGTACTGATTCCACATGGGGTTCTACCCTCATAACCTTATCTAAATCTAATTACCTCCCAAAGGCTGTATATATCCTGAGACTATTATATTGGGGGTTAGGGTTCCAACCTATGAGTGCTTGCAAGACACAAACATTCAGACCATAATATAGTTATAAATGGGTCAATTCAGTAAGAAGACAAAACAATCTTAAATATGTATGCACCAAACAATAAAGCTGCAAAACTCAGGGAGCAACAACAATTGGTGGTACTAAAAGGAGAAAGAGGCTAATCCGTAGTTGCAGTTGAAGACTTCACCCCTCTCTCAACATTTTTCAGAATAACTAAACAAATCTTAGTTAATGCAGTCATACAGAGTATATTCTCTGTACACAGTGAATTCAAACTAGAAATCAACAGCAGAAAGAACACAGGAAAATCTCCAAACATTTGGAAACTAAACAACACATATCTAAATAATGCATGAGTCAAAAAGGAAGTCTTAGGCAAATACAAAAATTACACTGAAGTGAATAAAAATTTAAAGTATTCAAATTTTGGGGATACAACTAAAGCAGTGGTGAGAAGAAAATCCATAGCAACAAGGCTTACACGAGAAACTTCTCAAATCAATACTGAGATGCCACCTAAAGAAACTAGAGAAAAATATCAAAACCCAAAGCAAACTGGGGTTGAGGGGTGGCAGATAATACAGATAAAAGCAGGAATCAATAAGATTGAAAAGATAAAAATATAATGAAAATCAATAAATTTTTTGAAGATTCTATGAAAAGATCATTTATTGGTATTTATAAAGGAAATATTACTGCTATGAACTGAGCTGTGTCCTCCAAAATTTCATGTTGACAGCCTAAGCTAGCATGACTTGGAGACAGGGCTTTTAAGAGGTAATTAAGATTAGATGAGGTCACACAGGTGGGGTGGGATCCTGCTCTGGGAAGACAGGTGGTATTAGGCAGAGAGCCCTGAACTCATCTACCACAGATGTCACCAGGAGAGCCCAGCAAGACTCTGCCAGGATGAAGGGCTTCCTCTTCCTCCCACTCAACTTCAGCCTCCTAGTTTTAACTCAGATATAAACTGGAGTCTTGGGACACATGACTACCATCAGACCACCCCCCAAACCCAACAAAAGTGGGGCCCCAGCTCTCAGCAACATGGATGGTGGCAGTTTCCTTTTCTTCTTGGCCAACACCCTTATCTATCTCTTCTACCCCAGCTGAGGTGACAGTGCCACTTCTAGCTCTATGCCCCCTGAAACAACTGTCACCATCACAGGATGGGCTGATGCCAGAGATCCAAGTGGTGAAAATTCTGGCAGTGGCAAAGATGAGGAGGTACTGATGTGAAGGGCAAGCTGGGCTCAGTAAGGTTATTCTTGTCTATGGAAAAAAAAAGTAGAATCCAACAACCAAACAAAAAAAGTAAAAATCAACCTGATGGCTTTAAAGAAGAGTTCTCTTTCTCCCTACAGGTGAGCATGCACTGAGGAAGGCCACGTGTGCACTGTCAGAAACCAGCCATTTTCGAATTAAGAGCACCCTCCCCAGAACTTGACCATGCTGACACCCTGAACTCCCACTTCCAACCTCCAAAACTGTGAGAAAACAAAAGTTCTGGTTTTTGATCCACCCAATCTGTGGTTTAATGTTAAGGCAGCCAGAGTAGACTAACACAACTACAAACAACTTTACACACAGAAATGTGACAACTTAAAGGAATCAATGCCTAAAAAATACAAACCTCAATAATAAACAAATAATAATGAAATTGAGTTTGCAATTTTAAAATTTCCATAAAAGAAATCTGTAGACCTAGATGATTTCTCTGGAGAATTCTACCAAATACTTAGAGGATGAACATGAATTCCACACAATGTGTTGCAGAAAACAGAAGGGAATTATTTTCTGATTAATTCTATGATGTATTACCTAATATTAAAAACTGGACACACAGTAGAGAAAAAGTAAACACAAATTATACACAATCTCTGGCAGAGTAATCAATATAAAGGAACACATTCCAATTCATTTCAGAGGCCATTATTACTCTAATATCAAAACCAAAACTGGTAGAGGGAGTGGGGGAGAGAAAGGCAGAGAGAAGTAAGAGCAATCTCTCTCATACACATGATGCAAAGATCTTTAACAAAATACTGATTAAATACAACATATAAAAAGAAATCTATATCATGACAAAATAGGATTTATTCCAAAAATGATAGGTTGGTTCAATATTACAAAACTGATCAAAGTAGTCTACCATATCAACAGTTTAAAGAAGTGAAATCATATGATCATGTCAACTGATGCAGAAAAAGCATTTGCATAATCCAACACCTATTCATGATAAAAACTTAAGTCTGCTTCAAAGGGTGGTCCTTGGAAAGGAAGCCCTGACATTCTTTGGGACTGTGAGTAATGCAAACTGTATTCCATCCCAGAACCAGAACCTGAATTAATGTGCAAGTCAAGCATGGGAAGCACTGCTCAACCAACAGGGAAAACCTGCCAGGGCACTGTGAACAAGGTCACCACTGAGACACCGCTCAGCCACCACTCACCTGAAAAATCCATCAAAAACTTTCACAAATATCAAGAGTGAGGAAACTGATATTACTGACAAATCACCTGTCAATAATACAAACCATGCATCCATTTCCATTATCTTTACGTCAGGAAGATCAGAAACAATTTTATAGTTCAAGTTCATAACTGTGTGAGAATGCATAAAGCGATATTCCAAACTTGAATTAGAACTGGTAGTCTCCTCTTCATTTTCTCTTGGCTTGGGTTCTATCTATCCATACCTGTCCATCTTCCACACAGTGTGTTAGATGACTCCTAAAATTCACTAGGAAAATTTTTTAAAAAACAAATAAATAGATGAATAGACAAGAACTCACCAGGGACTTGCTCATCTTGGGCTCTTCTAGAGAAGGGGCAGAGATCTGAGAAAACAGATAGGCAGAGGTATAGATGAGAGTAGGAAGCATGCCATTGTCACACATGGATACATGTGTCATTTAGCACTTTTGCATCTACAATCCCAAAATTTACTTTTAGGATTACATCATTAAAAAAAAAAAAAAAAACAACACCCAATATTGCACAAAGGTGGGAATTTCACAACAACATGGCCAATAACAAAGAAAAGCTACAAACCCTGACAATAACTGTAGATTAATTAAACACTTTATAGGACATAATGTTACATAAAATTGAAATACAATAGAATAGTATGTTAAAATGCTGAGTAAATATAAAAAGATGTACCAAATAGGCTGGGCGTGGTGGCACACACCTATAATCCCAGCAGCTCAGGAGGCTGAGGCAGGAGGATTGCGAGTTCAAAGCCAGCCTTAGCAAAGGTGATGTGTGAAGCAACTCAGTGAGACCCTGTCTCGAAATAAAATACAAAACAGGGCTGGGGATGTGGCTCAGTGGTCGAGTGCCAGAGTTCAATCCCCAGTACTTCCCCCCCTAAAAAAGACATACCAAATAGTATGATTCTACTTTCATTGTACTATGTTTACTCATGTGTACGTACACATTCATACATATATGCATGCGCAAATGTATTTATGTACATAGGCTATTATATGGAAACAAATATACTAACATGTTAACATATAATATCTGGGTGATGGTAAATGTATAGGTGATTTCAACAACTTTTTTATTGTCAGTAAACAACAAAATAACTGTTTTAAAGAATAAATATTTTATAGTTCAAATTCAAAACTGTGTGAAAATACATAAAGTGATATTCCAAACTTGACTTAGAACTGGTAGTCTCCTCTTCATTTTCTCTTAGCTTGGATTCTATCTATCCATACCTGTCCATCTTTCATACAGTGTGTTAGATGACTCCTAAAATTGATAATTTTACTCTGAGCTTCTGTTAATTACCCCAAGAAGTGAGAATTAATAATGAGCCATAAGACCTGAGCCAAGTCACCAACTGACTGTGGCCATTGTTCCCCAACTGTTTTTATGAGTTTTCCAACATAAAGAAAAGTTGAATGATTAGATTACAAGGATATACCCTCCACCTTGTTTCAATAATTAGCAGTTTGCCAAATTTATTTCATCTTTCCAAACATACACATATTCATATACACATATATGTGTATTTTAAATATGCGTCTGAAGGATGGCAAAGTAAGAATTCCAAAACATGCTATTTTGATATAAAGATTGTTGTGAGCTAAGAACACCTGAAAATTTGCAGATGCAAGAAGAGCACTCAAATTCGCCACTTCTCTTCTTTAAAATAGAAGATGAACGCCCCGTGTGGAAGATGCCCACACTGAAACTGAGAGGAGAAGCGCTGTTGATGGGAAGCCGTGGCCAAGGGAATTCTGTACTGACCTTGTTACAATCACTCTCTTCCTTTAGCCTCCCCACAGCATTCAGTCCCTTTCCCCCCTGCCTCTCGGTCCACCTAACATAAAAGCATGAGGTTTTGTCCCTTCATTGGTCTTCATTTCTTTACGAGGTTCCCAGGTCACATGTGACGTATATGAAATTGGTATGCTTTTCTATTAATCTGTTTAAGGTCAATTTAACTTTCAGGCCCAACCTCTACCTTCCCCCCACCAAAAAAAAAAAAAAAAAAAAAAAAAAACCCTAAGAGAGAAGAGGTAAAATTGTGCTTTATTTCTATAGTTTGCTTTTGTTGAACAATTTGAAAGTTGCAGATGTGACATTTCAGGTCTAAACACATCACATAAATCTTAAAAATCATTATCATGCCCTCAGAAAAGTAATAGTAATTCTGTAATATCAAGCTAATATGGGCTCATATTCAAAATTTCCCGTGCTGGGTTGTGGCTCAGCGGTAGTGCACTCGCCTAGCATGTGTGAGGCACTGGGTACGATCCTCAGCACCACATAAAGTAAAATAAAGACATTGTGTCCACCTGTAACTAAAAAATAAATAAATATTTTTTAAAATTTCCCAATTATCCTAACACATGCTTTTATCGATTCCTTGGGAGCAGGCTCCAAAGAGTGGGGCTGGGGATGTGGCTCAGTGGTAGACCTCTTATAGCATGTATGGGGCCCTGGGCTCTATCCCCACTATCACCAAAAAAAAAAAAAAAAAAGCCATCCATTGGCTACTGTGTCCCCTTTACCCTAGCTCCATTCTTTCAATATTTTTCCCTGACTTTGCTAATTTTTACATAAATATTAGGTATATAGCTTGATGCATTTTCTATATTTCCCACACCTGTGCATCTACCACTCAGATCAAGATTTCTGGAACCTTTGGAAAATGTTGGGTATCAAATTATTATTTTTGAAATCTATAAATAGAGGAAGAAAAAGGCATTTCTGCTGCCTTTCCTAAACAGCTTAAATTTTGGGTAACTCAACACTGATGAAGGAATTCCTCTCTCTATATTTATGCCAGCTAAGAACTAAAAGCAATGGCAGAAATGGAATCTGTCCATTTTGCACCCCTAAAGCAATAGCGGATCTAGGAAATGATCAGCAATGGCTGCTCACATCATAAAAAGTGATGAGCAG
Organism: Marmota flaviventris; assembly: GCF_047511675.1. Lineage (NCBI taxonomy): Eukaryota > Metazoa > Chordata > Mammalia > Rodentia > Sciuridae > Marmota > Marmota flaviventris. The sequence goes on from NC_092513.1 coordinate 72,865,670, forward strand.
ACACGTCTCACGATGGAGACACACAATACTAACTGGAAGCCACCTTGCCAAAAAGGTAACAAAAAGGGAACCTAATCCAATCAAACTTCTAAATCTACTATTAAATAAACTTAAATATGGCCTGAAGCTGCCCCCCTGAAGCTGGTCTGAAGGAAGTTAGGTCGTAGTCTCTACACAGCAGACTACGACCTAACTTAGTGTGCAAACAAACCAAAGCCTAACTTAAGAGTGTAAGAGACAGGCAGGGGGCACACCTGTAATCCCAGCGACTGGGAAGGCAGAGGCTGGAGGATCACAGGTTCAAGGCCAGCCTGGGCAACTTAACAAAACTGTCTCAAAATAAAAAATAAAAAGGACTGGGGACAGGGGCTGGGGATACACAGCACTCAGTTGGTAGAGTGCTTACCTCGCAAGCACAAGGCCCTGGGTTCTATCTCCAGCACCACAAAAAGAAAAATGGGGACTGGGAATGTAACCCAGTGGTAGAGTGCCCTGGATTCAATCCCCAGTACTGGGAGGGGAAAAAAAAAAAAAAGAGTATAACTGCCAAGTTTTAATCACAAGCAGCCGACATATCACATCATACCAAATAAGACAGACATCTAGCTGTAACCAGTCAGGTGATGGCTCAACTTTAGTTCCGTGTCCTACCAGCCAATAAAAGCTCAGATCTCCCACTACTGGGCAGAGCTTTCTGAATTCCTTCTGGTTCTGAGTGCTGCCTGATTCATGAATCATTCCTTGCCCAAATAAGCTCTGCTAAATTTAATTTGTCTATAACTTTTCTTTAACACTACCTACCAACACACATAAAATGATACTTTAAAACACACTGTGATTTTTTTTAATGTTATAACAGTACTATTTTTTAAAGCAGTTATCTTTAGATTTACACACCAAAATATGTGTAGATGAGAGGACACAATGCTGAGATTTGATTCAAAATAATCCCGCGGAGAAAGAAAAACACGAGGGAAGGGAGGGTGCAGATGACATGGTCAGGCATGAGCTGCTGATCATGGAAGCTGGTTGAAGACTACAGATGGGTTTACTCTACAACTCACTTCACTTTTGTATCTTTGAAATTCTCACGGTAAAAAGTTTAAAAAGTCACTTTTTAGATGATAATGGGAATTTGACTATGGATGATTGTGGGAGACCAACCTTACACGTGACTGGTTACACTCCCTGGCTGGGTGCTGAGGCGCTCAGTTGCAGAAATGTGGCAGAGCTCTCCCCACCCTTCTTGGGTCCGAGGCTCGGTGTCTCGTGCATGGGTGTGTCTTGCTACAGCCCCATGGGTGAAGCTATGCTCACCTGTCCCTTTTAAGAGAGCGAAAGCAGGCGCTGACCCCTTTTATTGAGGAGAAGCTATTCAGATGAGGCAAGGGATCAGGTTTCAGGGGGCTGAGTCTATCTTCATGATGTCCACTGTCAGCAGGTTGACTGACACCTGGGTTAGGCCACACCCAAGGGCACAGTAAGAGAAGGGGACACAAAAAGGCACGTCCATGGAAGATTCTATCCTAAACAGGGCAAGGGTTTATATTACAAAGGAACAGGTGAGCATAGCTCTGCCACATTTCTGCAACTGAGGGCCTCAGCACCCAGCCAGGGAGTGTACTCAGTCACGTGTAAGGTTGGTCTCCCACAGCCGCCCAATGGTGAGCCCTGCTGACTCTCATGATCCTTACCCACCAATCAGAAAGCGCCCCCTCCCTCTATAAACGTGCAATGCTGTTCCTCAATAAACGGGTACCTCTCCTATGACGAGCCTTGTCCGGTCGTTCTTTCATAAACCCTCTGAGCCACATCCCCAGCACCGACCCCTGCTTTTTTCCCTCTATTTTTCATTTTGAAACAGAGTCTTGCTAAATTGCTTAGGGCATCACTAAGTTGCTGAGGCTGGCTTTGAACTTGCAATCCTCCTACCTCAGACTCCCAAGCCGCTGTGATTACAGGGGTGCACCACCACTCCTGGCCCATTAGTCAGTCTTTCCCACACATTTACACACACACACACACACACACACACACACAGGAACCCAATGAATGAACAAATCTGGGAAAACTCCTAAATGCTAAAGATACAGCACATATGAAAGAATGGATTATTTAAACAGAAAGAATAAAGAAAATCAAAAGACTCCTAATCTTCAGTAATGAGTGCTAAATGATTTGGGAAATAGTACATAAAAAAACCACTCTTCTGTTAAGGCCAGAGAGGTACATTTTCAGAAATGAAAACATTGGCTGAATATCTCCATCTTTATCTGGAGGAAAATACTGAAGGGAATATTACAAATAAAAGTAAAACAAATCAGGAGGGAGAAATCTCAAACAGGAAAATATAATTCAGCAACAATTTTTATACAAAATATGTAATTATAAAAAAGGACAATGTAAAGATGTGATAAGGAGGCAACTAAAGAGAAAATTAATAATATCCTACAACAAACATTCCTAATTACCTGAGGAAGAAATAGAAGTTACGTGGGGTGTAAGTGGAAACAATGAATAGAAATTTCATCAATCCAACGAGATTATTAAGATGAAAAGAAAAAGCACAAAATAAGAATAGAATTAAAATAGCCAGGTGTGGTGGTGCACATCTGTAATCCCAGCAGCTTGGGAGGCTGAGACAGGAGGATCTTGAGTTCAAAGTCAGCCTCAACAACAGCAAGGAACTTAGTAACTCAGTGAGACCCTGTCTCTAAATAAAAAACAAAACAGGGCTGGGGATGTGGCTCAATGTTCGAGTGCCCTTGAGTTCAATCCCCAGTACCAAAAAAAAAAAAAGAAGTAGTAGTTAAAATAAAGAGTAACCCTGAAAAAAGAGTAACCATAAGTTGGAAGGTATAAAATCAAGTAAATCATTACTACACTAAACTGAAGAGGTAAAATTCTCTTGCCAAGACACAGAGACTAAAGGCTAGATTTTAAAAAAATAAAATCTATTATTTACAAGCAGATCACCTAAAACTAATAGGCAAATGTAAGTATAAAACAAAGCTCCAAACAAAGATATACCATCTGAATGCAATAAAAGTGAAAGCAGTGGCTACAATGTAAATATCAAAATGGAATTCAAGGTTAAGTGCTTTTCTGTTTTGAAAAAAAGAATTCTATATTCATAGCATCCAATAAATGAAAAATGATAGTTAATGCATTAACCATTAGGTTTATGTATATATGCCCCTCCCCCAGATGCAACACAAATAAAATTAGGGAAAAAGCACACAGTACTACAAAATGATCTATCAAAGTAAGACGTTTTTATTGTATTTTTATTCCCTCCTGAATATTTTGAATCAAGTAGACCAAAATCAGGAAAGATTTGAACAATTCAACAAGACAAATTTAATAAACATAAAAGAATTTTGCCCAATACACAGAAAATCTTAATAAATTTTAAGAAGTTGAAATTTGACAGTATACAGTTCCTGAAAATACAATAAAATAAAAATAAGCAATAAAAACATCTTAACAGCTTAAGGATGAAGAAACTCTCCCAAATAGCTCAGGATAAAAGCGGAATATCAAATTGAATTTATACATTTCACAGATAGAGATGTAGTTGGAGTCGGGTGCAGAGGAGCATGCCTGTAATTCCAGCGCCTTGGGAGGCTGAGGCAGGAGGATCCCAAGTTCAAAGCCAGCCTCAGCAAAAGCGAGTACCTAAGCAAATCAGTGAGACCCTGTCTCTAAATAAAATACAAAATAGGGCTGAGATGTGGCTCAGTGGTTGAGAGCCCGAGTTCAATCCCCGATACCAAAAAATTTTAAAAAATAAAAAATATGCCCTTGTGATGCCTGATTTTTGAAAAGAGAAGATGATATATAAACGTATTCACGGGAATGACAGGAAATGAAAGGGCACAAAACAAGGTAACTGCAAACTTACACGCCACCCCGTGGCAATGCAGTTTTCGAAGCCCTAGCAAAATAAAGACGATAAGATAAGGAGACGCCCAGGTAAACACGCCGGTGTCGTCAGAGATCAGTTGGGGCCGCCGTCACCGACCCCCAGACCCGCGCGCCAGCGCCCAGCTGTCCTCCCTCGGGTCCGCCCCCACAGCCCCCGCAGCCCGCTCCCCTGGTTCACACCCACCCTCCGAGACTACCCGACCCGTTATCCAATCCGCTCCCCATCCCCATCGCAGTCCGACCCCTCATCGCGGATGCCAGAGACCCTTCTTCACCCGGAGCACGGACGCTCCATCCCTGCACTCACCTGTCACTCACCCGCACTCTCTTTTGCCTTGGGCGGCGACTACAGTCGCAGGAATTAAAACGCAACCCACTCCCTTTGATTCCCCCCCGCCCTGCCCTAGCAGGACTCCAGGGGCGTGGCCTGCGTGTGCGCATACTCAGCAGAGGCTTCACGGACCGAGGTTGCCCTTAAACAACATGGCATTCTGCTAAACTAGTTCCCATTCCGGTGTGATGAAGGAGGGGCTTAACGCCAATATGGCGGCGCCCATGCTGACACTAGGGCTTGTGGGCGGCCATGTTGGCTCGATGGGCTGACCTGCCTTCCCAAAAAAATTGAGGTACACCCTCCTCTTCAGTTAGAGCACAATCAGAGCCTATCGCAAGTCACTCAATGTATGCAAAAAGACAAGAAAGAAGTATCTGAAGAAGCAAAATTTAAAAGCATCAGAACCTGACTCAGATATGGCAGAAATGTTAGATTTCTCAGATCAACAATAAATAACAATAAACATTATGCTTAGGATTCTAGTGGAAAAACTGTATAACATGCGAGAACAAATGGATGAAGTAAGCAGAGGGATGGAAATTCTAAGAATCAAAATGAAATACTAGAAATAAACACAGTAATAGAAATAAAAAATCTCTATCAGGGCTTTATCAATAGACTGGACTCAACTGAGGAAAAAAAACAGTGACTTTAAAAATATACCACCAGAAAGTTCTGAAAACTAAAATCAAAGATTTAAAACAATCAGAATTTCCAAGAACTGTGAAACAATTACAAAACATGTAAAGGAGCATAATGGGAATACCAGAAGAAGAAGAGAGAGAGAAGGGAGCAGAAGAAATATTATCTAATGAATCACCCTCCCAAATATTTTTTTAATCTCATAAAATAGAAAAAGCATTACTGAAGGGATAAATGAAGATGAAATAAAATATTTTGCTTTTTCTTATGCTTACTTAATGTAACATAAAACTTTTCTTTTAAGATCAGGAGTCACATGGGATGCTCACTCTTAACCACTTCTATTCAGCATTGTACTGGGAAGTCCTACCAAGTCAGACAGACAAGAAAAAGAAATACAAAGCATCCAAGTGCAAAAGAAGAAGAAGTGAAATTTTCACTACTTCCTGACAATATGATCGTATTTATACAAAAACCTAAACACTGAGACTGGCGCTGTAGCTCAATGGTAAAGTGCTTGCCTCACATATGTGAGGCACTGGGTTCCATCCTCAGAACCACATAAAAATAAATAAATATACTGTGTGTTCATCTACAACTAAATAAGTATTAAAAAAAAAAAAAACACTTTCCCAAAAGTCCAAGATAAGATATTGTCAACTTTGGTTTCTTTTAAAGTCTCTTTCCTTGGCTTGCAGATAGCTGTCTTCTTGCTTTGTCCTTCTGTGGTTTTCCTTTTGTGTGTGAAAATCCCTGGTGTCTCACTTGTGTCTAAATTTCTTCTCATAAGGGCACCAGATTGGATTTTTAACTTGTTCATTTTTTGGAGGGCCCTGTCTCCAAATACAATCACATTCTGAAGCACTGGATTTGGGATTTCAACTTGTGAAATTTGGAAGAATGTAACTGAGTTCATAACACTCTGTCCTCTGGACCCCAATATTTGTGTTCTTCTTACGCACGTTCACCCACATCTCAACAAGCCAAAAATCTTAACCCATTGTAGCATCGCCTCTAAGTTTAATATCTAATTTAAATATCATCTAAATGAAATGTGAATAAAACTTGAGGTATGATTCATCCTGAGACAAAATTCTTCTCCGGCTGCTAAACCATGAAACCAGGAAAATTATCTAGTTCCCAAATACAGTGGTGGAAAAAGCACACAATAGACATTCTTATTGCAAAAAAAGAAAAAAGGTATCCCAAGAAAGACTGAAAGCTAGCAGGACAAATTTCATTAGATTTTCAGGCACTAGAATAATCCTCTTTGGTTCAACAATCTCCTGGAGACCCAAGAGACGTCAGGTGGGCATCCTGACTTTCAGGGACTAATGGGGCAGCAGTATTACCCTCACTGCCCTAGAAAGGAGTCCCACCTCCTTAGCTCTGAGTAGCAGAGTCCCCTCTGCAGCCTTGGGCAGTAGCCCTGCCCCTGTGGCACTGAATGGCAACCTGTTGTGCTGAAGCCTGGAAGATAAACCTACCCCATAAAACCATTAAGGTGAAAGCCTCATCTTTGGGATCTTTATTCTCCTTTCTCCAAGGATTACACATGTTCACAGTTTGACCATTCTATTGGCCCATCCTGTGGAAGCCTAGAGGTCCAAAAGCTTTCATTCATTTTAACCCATCTCTGTTCCATTTTCCATTCAGGTATAATCCCCTCTCTATTCCCATCTTCTCCTGAGATGGCATCATAGATGGATAAGTCACACCCATAATCTCTTTGTGGAGTCATTATCCACCCATTGGTATTTCCTCCAAAGTTATTCTTGCCAGGCATTTTGGTCACAGCGACAAAAAGCTGACTAACGCAAAGATAGACATAAATTCTCAGCACAGTATTAGTAAACCATAAACCGTATTTGGCAATATATAAATAGAATTGTATACCACCATCAAGGAATGCCATATTGATTTCACCTCCAGATCAACTAATATAATGCACTATATCAATAGAATTAAAAACAATCACATGATCATCTCTTAATGAATTAAAAGCATTTGAGAAAATCCAATACCCTTAAATGATGAAAACATCAAGTTAGGAATAGAAAGGAAAATCTTTTTTAAAAATTTTTATTTGTTTTAATTAGTTATACATGACAGTAGAATGCACGTATATACTTTGATATATCATACATAGATGGGATATAATTTCTCATTTTTCTGATTATATATATTGTAGAATCACATTAGTCATATATTCAAATTCATACATAAAGTAATAATGTCTGTTTCATTCTATTATCTTAGAAAGGAAATTCTTCAACCTGAGAAAGGGTGTCCTTGGAAGAGTTCACAGTTAATATCATACTTAAAGGTGAAAGACTGATGCTTTCAACGTAAGATAAGGAATACGATGAGAGGGTCCACACCCTCCAGCTCTAATCTGCCTCACACTGGAAGTTCTAGCTAGGAAAGTTGGTCAAGGACAAGAAGTAAGAGGCATCCAAATTAGAGAAAGAAGCAAAACTATTTCTATTTGTAGATGAATGAATGATCTATGTAAAATCAATGTTAAGAAATCTGCTAACCCTAACCCTGTACACTTGGAAAAATGAGAAATTATACCCCATTTGATTCAAATGTATGATATGTCAAGATCATTGTATTGTCATGAGCAACTAATAAAAAAAAAAAGAAAAAGAAATCTGCTAAATGGGCTGAGGTTGTAGCTCAGTGGTAAAGTGCTCGCCTAGCACATGTGAGGCCCTGGGTTCAATCCTCAGTACCACATATAAATAAATAAATAAATGTAAAAAAAAAAAAGAAATCTGCTAAAAACTTACAAAATAAAGGAGTTTAAAAAAGTCACAGTATACAAGATCAATAGTCTAAAAATCAAATATGTTGCTGTTTTCTTACATTTTACTCTATTTTGGCCAGTATGTGGGGAAATAGCTAGCATAAGTTCACAGGCCTGTCATAATATTTACACAATATAATTTAGACTATAAAACTGCAGACTTTCTGACTCAGCATCTCCAGCTCTTGGATTTTTTTCCTAAGGAAATAATTAAAATACTACGTAAATATATAGACACAAGGATAGTCATCAAACTTTTTTTTCAATGAACTATAAACATGTGTCACAGGATGCAAGAAAAACACCTTCAAAACAACCCCAGATTTCAGGCAGAAGGGGCCATGGAGAGAACCTGAGACCTGGACCTGCTGCCAGGAGGACTAGGCAAGTTATCTATAAAAGGAAAACAAGAGTCTCACTGGAGTTGGAGAGGCCTTGGCCTCTAGTACAGGTATGCCCTGATGGCAACTCCCGTGGGCCTCTGGCAGCCTCTGCCGAACCTTGGCAGCGTCTCTCTGTAAAGGTGTCCCTATTACAGGTGAGCTGGCAGGGGCTTCACAGTCAGGCCTCTAGATGGGAGACATTTGGAGGTTTGCTCTGCACTGCCTGCCAGAGGCTGTGTGTCCTGAACCGACTTTGTCTCAATTCTGAGCTGGGAAAAGGAAGAACAGATTGGTGGCCAGTGAGGCCCAGACTCAGCACTAGGGGGATCATGGATGCCCCACTGCCAAGATCAGCAGGTCCTCCTGTCTTAAATCTGAGCCCATTCTTGCTTAGGACTCTTTTATGCTTCAGAATTTATTCTATTATACATATACATATCCTCCTTTGGTCTGAATGTTTGTGTCCCCCACATTTATATGTTGATCATCAATATGATGGTGTTGGGCGGTGATTAGGTTATGAAGGCAGAGCCCTCATCAGTGGATTCTCTCCTTAGAAATGAGGCCCCAGATTTCCTCACCCCTTCTACCATGTGGGGACATAGCAAGGAGGCATCATCGATGAACAAATGATACAGACCCTCACTAGACACCCAAGTCTGTTAGCACCTTGATCTTGGACTTCAGCATCCAGAACTGTGAGAAATAAGTTTTCATTGTTTATAAGTTACCTAGTTTAAGGCATTCTTTTTATAGCATCCGAAATAGCGTGTGTGTCTCTCTCTCTCTCATGTGTGCCTGTGTGTGTGTGTGTGCGCGCACACACACACACACACACATTTTAACTAAAATTTAAACACATTTAATTCCGTAAGCAGATAGAAATGGGGTGGAAGGCAGTGCCATACCATGTTTTGGGTTCCACACTGCGTTCAAAAGAACGTGGCGTTTCCATGTCTAGGAAGATAGAGTAGATGCCTATTATTCTCTGTGTCTCCCACCAAGCACTGGACATTAATCTGTAAAACAAACACAAAGATTTAAAGGTGAAGAGAAGAAGGCAGGACATCAAAGGACCTTGCAGTCCAAGGAGTGACATGGCAGTGTTTTTCTTGGGATTTCCCCTACCCCATATAATTCTAGACTTGGAGCTAGAGAAACCAGCATCTCAGGAATGTCAACTAGCTCAGACAAAAACAAACACCTTCTTAAAGAGGCTGCTCTTGCCAAAGGCCCCCTGGGAGACGGACAGTTTAGCAAGATAGAGAGCTATTGGACAATGACTCATCTGTTCTAGCCAAATACCACAGAAGAAGAAACCAACTCCACTCCACCCCTCAGCAAGGCAGGTGAGGAGCTGAGACTTCTGACCTCACATGATGGTGCCCAAACACCCCTCCCCAACCACCAGTCTACTGTTAGAGCAGAAAGCTGGGACCTTAATCCAGCTGGCCTCCCATTGGATGACCATGTGGGAGACCATGTGGGGAGCCTGGACCCCACCTGGCACAATCTGTGGTGTAGCTCCTTCTCCTGCTGGAGCAGTGTTGGGTAAAACCAGCTAAAATAAAATTTTAAAATAAGATCCAAGTGTCATAATGTTACAGAGCCAGGGCCTTCCTGAAGCTGAGGCAGTATGAAGACCCCTACCTACTTCAAACCTGGACTCTTGAGATCAAGTCAGGAAGATTTTGGACATGTCACTCAGAGTTTATTGAAGGGATAGGAAAAGAGAGAGTGGGTCCTCTTAGTGTTGAGGGCCATGGCTTAGTGAAACATACAAGAGCATAGTTTGGGGGAAAGGATGAGAGGGTGACAGTTGATACATCTTTGATTCCTGGGTAGCTCCCAGGTTTCCTTTGGAGGGAAGCAGGGACTGTGTTACAACTAGTTAATACAGGTAAAAGTAACCAATGGAATTTAGAAACAATCAAACCAATTCCTGAAGAGATGGCTTATTAGTTACATAGTGAAATGTAAAATAACAAGAAACTTCTAAATGTACAATCTCTTGTTTATTGTCTGAAATAGCTAAAATGAAATAAAAGAGTATATCAGAGAAAATCCTGAGGTCTGTCAAGCTCAGGTTTCAGCCCATCTGATGTATAGCCATTAGCATCAGGGCCAAAGCCAAAGGGAAAAAAAACATAAGGCTGAAATAACAGAAAATTAGAATGTCTCATAAGAGCTGGGAAAAAACAAAGAATTCAGAAATTCATCCCATGGTTGATAAGAAATGATATGAATAAAGCTCATATTGATTGGAGACAAAACAAAGATCTGAATGCAGCACTGTGGAGGGTGGGAAGAGTGACAGTGGTCCAGCGAACCAATCAGGATAACGATTAATGAAAGGATGAGGTTCCTTGGCCCAACCACCACGTGGGAACCCAAGGCCACTAGCAGGTGCATGAGAAAATGGCCAGGGAACAAAGAAACTGAGCACTTCTTGACATGGGACCTTGTGGTGATGACCTAACAAGGGTTAGATTGACAGGATACAGGGATTCCATGGGTGATTGGATTAGGATAAAAGTTATTTAAGAAGTGGAAGGTTAGAACAGGCTTTGTGCAGAGTGGCTGTCTCATTTACTTCAATGTATTAATGGTGTGATACTGTGATATGATGAGAGTTTGGTTTTCAACCCTGGTTCCTGACACAGAGCTCCTAAATCTCATGGAATTTCCTGGGTGGTAGAGGAACATCTTTTGGTTCTAATGAGGTCACCCTTGATAGGTTTCTGTACAGCTTCAGGATGGGGGCTGGTCATCAGAAAGACCAAGTCATGATTAAAATCTTGGGACTTTGACCCCCACCTCTCATCCTCCAGGAAGGGGAATGGGGCAGGAAATGGAGGTAGTGATTGACATGCCTACATCTTGATGCCTCCATAAAAATCCCTGAAAGACGGGAGTTCAGCTGCCAGGACCGGGGGCACACTTCAACTTCACTAGAACAGAAACTTCTGTACTCAGGACCCTTTCAGACTTTGAACTGCATTCCTCTTTATCTGGCTGTTCATTTGTATTCTTTATATTAAATAAACCAGCAAACATAAGTGCTCCTGAGTTCTGTGAACTGCCATAGCAAATGACTGAACCTGTAGAGGGAGTTCTGTGAGGCTCCAATTAGCCAAGAACAGAAGTGTGAGTACCCAGGTGACCCAGGAGGGGGCACAGTCTGGTGGCTCTGAGCCCTTACTTTACCTAGGTAGTAATGCACTTCCACCTACAGGTAGTTAGTGTCATAAATGAACTGTAGGACACCTGGTAGGATTACAGTGACAATATTTCTAATACTAGTGATAAGGACAACCCAAATGCTGGCACCAACAAATTCTTTTGTATAACAGCACTGTGTGACCCACAAAAGACAGATGGCTCTTAGAGCACTTCCAGAGACTAGGGTATATGGAGAAAGCTCATGTGTGCCACCTAGTGGCCACTTCTGGGATTTTTGAAACAGAAAAATTCTCCAGAAGCTTTGGTAGAATACATGACCCTTGGGACATCATTAATAGCTTGCTGTTTAGTATTAATTAAGATGGCCCCTAAAACTGAAGGACATAAAATATTCTTGAAATCTGAAATAGTCATGATGTTTTGAAGAAAAACAGTTACCAGAGAAAAACTCTAGTAAGGAAAACAGTGCTCAGAAGTTCCATAGTAAAGTGGAAATGTTCATATAGGAACATTATACTGGGGGAAGGCAAGGAGTTGCCATTATTTCACCTCTTGTCCTCTCAGGCCAGCTTGGAAACAACTACTTGGTAGTCCAAAACCAGGACATCGGACTGACTCTCCACTTGTGTGAGCCCAGATGCATGAATAGTGTAGGCAAGACGAACAGACTCTATCTCTAATACATTAGAATGTGGGGCACTTCCTGAAATACAGGAGAAGTAAGTCAATACTTCACAGCCCAATAAAGGAGGAAAGATTTGGGTAATAGATTCTCTCAATACGTTATCCAGGAAATTGCATTTATTTAGGGAGTTAATTGAGCATTTGGGGGCTAACAGTAGGTCATTTTTGGGCTGGATAATCTGTCCCTCCTCTCCCTTCCTCCTCTTCCTGTTCTCTTTCTCCTTTTCTCCCTCCTTCTTCCACGGGAGCTATGATTCCAAGGTGGCTGTCTAACCCAATTTGCATCTTTTTGTTTCTGCCATGTATTGACACCCTCACCTCTTGTCTACACTACAAATTTGAGAATGATAAAATTTCTCTACTTCCAATTTCACTCCTGTCACCTTCTACTATGTGTTTTCCATAGTCCTCCAAAAACTACTTGATGCATACCCTTGGTAATGTGGAGAAGTTATTAGCAACCACATTTGGGATTTGAAGATGAGTATTTGAAATGAAACCCTGAGTTCTACCAGCAGATTGGCATTTTGCCGTCCAGATATTTCTTCCTTCAGAATTTTCTTTATGCCATGTCAGCAACTGGAAATTGCTGCTGATGCCTGCTACCTGGACTTAGGATGTTTAATGTTTATCATTTCTCTACTTGGCAGCTAATTTTAATGGCATATTCTTTTTATTCTCTTAGGTCCTGCCACTTGGCAGATTGGTAGACCTATTTAAACATAGCTCACTGGTGAAATGCTTGCATTGCATACAGGAGGTCCTGGGTTTAATCCTCAGCACCAAAAGCCAAAAACAAAAAACATTCTGTTTTTTTTTTTTTTTTGGTACCAGGGGCACTCAACTGCTGAGCCACATCCCAGCCCTATTTTTGTATTTTATTTAGAGACAGGGTCTCATTGAGTTGCTTAAAGTGCCTCACTTTTGCTGAGACTGGTTTTGAACTCCCAATCCTCCTGCCTCAGCCTCTGGAGCCACTGGGATTATAGATGAGCCTGGAACATTCTTCCTGTTTGAAAACTGGGCAGTTGGCATGTGTAAATTGCCTAACATGAGTATACTCTTCTTGGTACTCTTTCTTTTTGAGCTTACAGAATTCCATTTCCAGGTTCTTGTCATGCATTTTCTTTGAAGCAATTACAAATAGCATTCAGATTTAGTGTTGATTTCCATGTGTATGCTGTTAGTATATAGAAATGAAATTGACTTTTTCTGTGGTGATCTTGTATTCAAAGAACATGTTGTGCTTGGTTATTAGTTCTAGGATTTTTTTATTAATTTTTTTTTAGTTGTAGATGGACACAATATCTTTCTTTTATTTATTTTTATTTTTTTTTAAGGTGGTGCTTCACACATGTGAGGCAAGTGCTCAGCCACTGAACTACAACCCCAGCCCAGTTCTAGGTATTTTGGTAGATTCCTCAGAACTTAGAAATATGCAGTCATATCATCTGGAAATAGGGATAATTTTCTTTCTTTATTTTTATATTTCTTTCTTATGTATATGCTTTTTATTCCCTTTTCTTCTTATTTCACTGGCTTGAATTTCCAGTTATACATTGAATATTGATGTAAAATAGACATCATTTTGTATTTTTAGTTCTATAATTTAAATTTGGCTCCTTTTTCATAACTTTTATTTCTTTGCTTATTTTTTTGGTCTCATTTTCTCAAGATAAGCAAAGTCACATGTTTCTTAAGCAAAGTTACATGTTTCTTAAGCACTACTGATTTTTGGAGAATTCATTGTGCCCAGAAATTCTAAAAAGTTAATGTTTTCAAAACTATTCAAATTTTAAATTCATTGAACATCTGAAAACTCATACTAGTAGTGAACATTGAACAGATTTTTTCCCAAAATGTATGCCTTATATAACAACAAAATATTTACAATAAACACCTTGACAAATGTGAAAAAAAATTGAATTATTTGTTGAAGCAACTTTTCAATAGCAGCCTTAGAATTTTTACCAGATAATTCCGACACCTTAGTCAATTCGGTGTCGGTTGATTTACTTTTCTCATGTAAGTTGTGCTTTTCTTGGCTTGAACAGTGATTTTCCATCGTTAGGCGACTCTGGGTCTGTTCAGGCCTTTCAGCAGACAAGCGCCCTGTTCGCTTAGCCTGCGGGTCCTGGCCTACCTTTGTGGCCAGCAGTTCACTAACAATTCTATTTTCAGAGCCTTTGTGGTTTCATCTTGGTCTGTTTAATTGGTGTCACTGGGGCTTCCATTGGTTCCTGAAAAGACAAAATGACTCTTCCCACGGAAGGACACTGGGGAAAGGGTTTTCTTGGTCTTTGAGGACAAAGGCTTTGTGTCCCTGCTTGTGCTAGGATCCCTTCTATCTGTGGAGACAGAGATCAGCACAATTGTTTGTTATGGTGAAACCCACCCCCTGCCACCCAGCCACCCCTGGTGAGAGGAGGGGTGTCTCAGGCAATAAAGACAAAAAGGCTGCCCTAGACTGCCCTGACTGGGTGCCCCTGAGAGGATGAGCCTATCAGTGAGTGACCTTGTAATGCCAGGTCAGGAGAGGGGACTCTCAGGCCCAGTGGGAAAGGAACACTTCCCCTTGCTGCCTGCAGTTGGCTGGGCTCCCTTGCCTGGCTATGGCTGGTGTGTCAGAGGAACTCCTGATTGTTCTGTGGGGGGCATGAGCCTACATGTGTTAGATGGGGTCAGGCAATTTGGGGTCTAAGCCATCTTCTGTTGGATGGGGAGATTAAGGACACCTTACTACTATGCTGTTGTTCTAGTCTTGGCTCCTGAACCAGTTCATCTTGCTTTGACTGCCTCCCAGAGTCCTCCTCTGGTTGCCTTTGGTTATTTTCATGGTTTATAATTGTTGCTTTTATTGTCATTTCTCCTTCTAATTTGGTCCTGATGTCTCTCTCTGGAGAGTGGCTATAAGCTCTAGTCCTGCTCTGAAGTGACTCGAGGGGAGGTGCTCATGGATGTAGACGGTGCGCCCTTCAAGGGACACTTTTTATCTTTATAGTTTTGCCAGAAACTTCTATATATGGCAGACACCATTGTGGCTCTTGTTTGGCCTGTGCCCAATTTATTTCACCAAGATAGCCCCTCTCGAGGAGGAGAGTTAGGGTTGAGTGTTAGGCAGAGGAGACACAGAGAGGCAGCACAACATGACACTGGAACAACAGAAGAGTCTAATGATTCAGATCTATGAGAGAGGAGAGCAGGGGGCTTTGTAGGGTCTACAGGAAGCAGGGAGCCATCTGAAAACACACCTTCCACCAGTGGGTGGGGAGCGAGAGAGAAGGAGGCCTTTGAGCCAAAGCCTTTACTGGGGTCCAGATCGAGACCCAAGCTGGTTTCCCATGGAGAGTTCTAATTGCTGAGTTTAAGGCAAGCAGGAATGAAATCATGCTGCGATTGAGATGTGGTCACTGGGACAGATCTGGGCAGTCGATGTGCAGTGAGGGGGTCAGTGGGGCCAGTCAAGTAGGTGGAAGCTAGCTGTCCCATAGGAAGGGGTCACCAGGAGGGGATATGAGGCTGGTATCTGGATTGACCACGGTGAAGAACTGGGCAAAGATGGAGGACTGAAAGCTGCCCTATGAGTTAACTAAGCTCTGTTTCTGCTATAAGAGCTAAACTTATATATATTCAAAATGGATGCTGAACCACTTACAGCCAGAGGAGTTGGAAGTTATGCTCCATTTGTGTACAATGTGTCAAATTGCATTCTCCTGTCATATATAACTAGTTAAAACAAATAAAAAATATTGGCAAGTATAAAAAAAAATGGATGCTGAGGCAACATAATATTACTGCAAGAAAACAAGGTCTAGGCCATCTTGTCTTGACTAGAAGCCTGTATTTACCTGTTGAAGAAACTGCCAAGCTGTTTTTCAAATGAATGGGACCATTTCACATTCCCAACAGCACTGAGAGGCCCATTTGTTCTCATGTTCTTACCAAAACATGATATGGTCAGACATGAACTTTTTAACCATTTTAGTGGCTGTGTAATCTCACTGTAACCTTATTTAATTTCCGTTCCTTAGTGACTCATGATGCTGATCACTGTTCACATGCTTATTACTTGTATCTTTGGTAAAATGTTCAAATAATTAGCACAATTAAAAAATTGGGGTGTTCTTAGCACTGAGTTGTAAGAGCTCTATATATTCTTTCTCAGATTCATTATTGGTATATAAGAAAGCTATTGATTTCTGTATTTGATTTTGTAAACTGCTACTTTGCAAAATTTGATTATTAGTTCTAGCAGTCTTTTGTTAGAGCTTTTTGGATCTTCTAGGTAAAGGATCATAGCATCTGCAAAACAGTGATATAATTTGACTTCTTCTTTTCCCCTTCTCTTGCCTAACTACTCTGGCTAGAATTTTTTTTTTAATATTTTAAAAATTATACTTGGGCACAATGTCTTTATTTTATTTATTTTTATGTGGTGCTGAGGATCGAACCCAGGGTCTCACACGTGCAAGGCAGGTGCTCTACTGCTGAGCCATAACCCCAGCCCTCTGGCTAGAATTTTTAGCATTATATTAAATAGGAGTGTAAGAGTGGACATTCTTGTCTTGTCTCAGATATTAAAGGAAATGCTTTCAACTTCCCCCCATTTACCATGAGGTTGGTTTTGGGGTTTCCATATATAGTTTTTATGATGTTGAAGTAGGTTCCTTATATGCTTAGTTCCTTCAGTGTTCTTATAAAGAATGGGTACTAAATTTTGCCAAAGACCTTTTCTGCATCTATCGAGTTAACTAAGTGATTTCTGTCTGTAATTCTACTTATGTTACCTGTTTTTTCCCCATATTTGTTGTACTCCTGCATTGGGTTTTATGTATCTCTTGGGAGGGAAATTTCTTGGGCTCTTATGTGTGGGCCTTTCTGGGTACAGTCTTACATTTTCAAAAATTGAACAGAGAATGCAGAAGAGATGTAGCAGGTGCTGGTTCCAGAAAGGAAGACACAGGAGAAACAAAGTAATGGGAGAGAGGAAGACAGAGCAATCAAATTTGGCTGTTAGTATAAGAAATGAGAAAAAGAGAAACAAAATGAAAACACTACAAAACAAACCCCAAACATACAAATAAAAAAATGCAAATCCTCAAAAGACAAGGCAAGGAAAATTAACTACATTAAAAATGCTGAAAGTGGGCTGGAGATGTGGCTCAAGCAGTAGCACGCTCGTCTGGCATGTGTGCGGCCCGGGTTCGATCCTCAGCACCACATACAAACAAAGATGTTGTGTCCGCCGAAAACTAAAAAATAAAAAAAAAATGCTGAAAGGACTGGGGTTGTGGCTCAGTGGTAGAGTGCTCGCCTCCCATGTGTGAGGCCCTGGGTTCAATCCTCAGCACCACATAAAAATAAATAAAGGTATTGTGTCCATCTACAACTAAAAAAATATTTTAAAAAAGGAAAAAAATACTGAAAATGAAGGAAAAAAGAAACGAATATGCACATGCATATATGCCCTGAACCAATCAGCACAGCAAGTACAGCAGCTGCTATGACAAACAGCATAGTTGTTCCTCAAAACACTAAAAATGGAATCACCTTATGATCCAGATAGCTCAGTTTGGGTATATATCCAAAAGATGAGAAGCAGGATCTTGAAGGTATGTTTGCACATCCATGCTCACTGCAACGTTACTCACAATAGCCCCAGAGGGGTAAGCACCCAAATATCCATTATCAAGTGGATGAAGAAAATGTGGTATATACCATGGTATATAATTCAGCCTTTATTAAAAAGGAAGGAAATCCAGTCGTGTGCTACATCATGGATGAACCATGAGGACATTATGCTAATAAGCCAGTCAAGAGAAGACAAATACTGTATGATTCCACTTATATGAAATATCTATAGTATTCAACTCATGGAAACAGAAAGTAGAATGGTACCTATTAAGGACTGCAAGGAGAGGAAACAGGTAGTTGTTGTTCAGTGAAAAGAGATTCATTTTGAAATATTTCTATAGATGTGGTACCACAATGATTACCATAGCTTTGTAAGGTGTATTGCAATCAGAAAGTGTGAGTCCTCCAGCTTTATTATTATTTTTTTTCATGACTGTTATGACTAGGCAGAGATCCTTGAAATTCCATAAGAATTTTAGGATTATTTTATTCTGTAAAAAATTTTTGATAGGGATTGCATTTAATCTGTAAATCTCATGGCAAAGTATGGATATTTTAAAAATACTGTCTTTCTATCCACAAACATGAGGTGTCTTTTCATTTATTTTTCTAATTTACGAACTTTCAGCAATTCTTTGTAGTTTTTACTGTAGAAAGTCTTCTGTTTTCTTGATTGTTATTCCTAAGTACTTTATTCTTTTCAATGCTATTGCAAATAGAATTATATTCTTTTTAAAAAAAATTCTTTAAAAAATATATCTTTATTTTGTTTATTTATTTTTATGTGGTACTGAGGATCGAACCCAGGGCCTCACATGTGCTAGGCGAGCGCTCTTCCGCTGAGCTACAACCTCAGTTCCTAGATTTATGTTCTTAATTTATTTTTGGGGTTTTTCATTGTATAGAAATGCAAATAATTTTTTAATGTTGATTTTGAATCCTTCAACTTTTCTGAATTTATTAGTTTTAACAGGTTTTTTTGAGGAGGGGCATTGTTTTTTTGGGGATTTCTACGTACAAGATTACATCATACACAGCTGCAAGTGGACATGCTGGTGTACACCTGTAATTCCAGGTACTCAGGAGACTGAGGCAAGAGGATCACAAGTTCAAGGACAGTCTGGGCAACTCAGTGAGACACTGTCTCAAAATAAAAATAAAAAGGGATGGGGATGCAGTTCAGTGGCAGAAGAGTTGCCTCGCCATGTGTGAGGCCCTGGGTTCTACCCCCACTAAAAAATAAAAATACAAAGATAACTTTATTTCTTCTTTTCCTATCTGGATATCTTTTGTTTCTTCTTGTATAATTGCTCTGGCTAGAACTTCTAGAACTATGTTGAATAGAAACTGTGAAGCGGGAGGATCCTAAGTTTGAGGCTGATTCCCCTGTCTTAAAATAAAAAGGGCTGGGGATGTAGCTCAGTTGTAGAATGCCCCAGGGGCCAATATTTTCCTTTTGTGAATGGGGAAAAGTGAACAAAGTTTGCTTTTTGTTGTTCCTATTTTAGAGGAAAAAATTTCAATTTTCACTGTTGATTTCAGCTGTGGGCTTTTTATATGTGGCCTTTATCATGTCCAGGGATTTTTCTTGTATTCCCAATTTATTGTTTGCATCATGAAAGGCTGGATTTTGTGAAATGTTTTCTGCAGCTATTGAGATGGTTATGTGGTTCCCACTTCCTGTTCAGGTAGTGTGGTATATCATAGGATTGATTTTCATGTGCTGAAACATTTTTGTTTTCCAGAAATAAATCCCACTTAGTCATGGTATATACCATGGGTGCTAGTCTGTTTTCTATATTGTCTTGGGTATCAGGTTAAAGTTACTTAAGCTTTGTCCCCTTTACTACCCCTCCTTCACTCCTCTCGTTCAATAATTTCAAATGACATGTCTTCAGTTTACTGTGTCTTCTCCTTGACCAAGTGTATTGCTGAACTCTTGTTGCTTTTCAATTCTGTTACCGTATTCTTCATTTCTAAAACGTCTGGTTCCTTTTTATAGTTTCTATTTGCTGATATATTCATTTTGTTCATGCATGCACTGTTTGCAAATTTCATTTATTTGGGTACTTTAGCTCATTAAGCATCTTTAACATGGTTATTTTGAATTCCTTGTCAGATAATACACAGATCTCCATTTCTTTAGGGTTGGCTTCTGGAGATTTATTTTGCTCCTTGGTTGAGCCATGTTTTTCTATTTCATGTATGCCTTGTGCTCTTTTGCTGAGATCTGGGCTTGTG